>NC_081414.1:91610130-91910130 GCF_030272615.1 Cryptomeria japonica | reverse complement strand
CATAAGCCAAGTCACGCCAGTGACCATCCTTGACAACCCATTGTGGAGAATGATTAGAAGTTTGTAATTGAGCCAAATCATGATCATCAAATGGTACATTTGCCCATCGCATCTGCCTGTTCGCCGTTCCTAGGGGTTTATTCGAATATCGCTGGATGCCATCACCATCCGCCATCCTCTGTGTGTCCTTGTGATCTGTATTGGCTGCCTAGTTTCCGTTGCTTAAACAATCCATGGCCATTCTAAAGCCTTTTATTTGAGGCATTCTGTCAAACAGTTCGTGTGTCTTGTCTATTCTTCCACATTTTTCATAACCCGATTCTAATGCTTCCACTTTGGCACAGGTTGGGAGACGCTGGCAAGGTGTCATGTATCGGGCAAGTGAAGAAGAAAAAACAGGCCCTCAAGGCAAAGCAAAGATGGAGGATGTCTCAGGATCGACCTCAGCTGCTGTCACAAACCAAGCCCCTTTTAATGCGTTGTGGCCCTAAATTTTCCAAGATGAAATTTTTTTCTCGGAGGGAAAAAATGTTACAAGTGATCTTGGCATTAGGTTTCAGCGCTACACCATTAACCCTGTGTTTGCCTCCCTGCCAACAATTGACGACTCTTGTGGATAAAGTGGAAGAAGTGTGAGGCGATGCTTTTATTTTGAAAGCAAAGATGCAGCCGACCCCAAATACTGCCTGAATATTCCTTTAATTGTTACAACCAATACCAAACAAGCTGTAGGTAGGGCCACTTAGATCTAACTATCCTATTAACAGGAAACACACTGTAACAAAGCCAAGAATGCGCCCCCCTCCTTATAATGTCTCCTCTTGTTTTACAATGAAATGCATGTAACTCTAGCAAGGTAATAATGATTTGGTTCTGCAAGAACTCTCCCTCCCCTTATAATCATTGCCTCTCTAGATCCGAATCGACTGTATAAAGGCAGAAAGTCTACGATTTTCTAATGAATGGTGCCACCCAACTCTTAAAATTTCCTTCCATACTAATAATACTAATATTTATAATATGATAAATTAATAAATAACAACATAATAATAATAAATATATAAAGGTGGCATAATGATAGCGGGTCTGATTCTAGATTAGACGGTTGTCTATTTGATTCACGTCGAGTTCAAAGTTAATTATTTGGTTTGATTTGATTGGATGGGCTCTGCAATTTTTCAGGAGGTGGGTTTCTGATTGTAGACACCTAAAATTGTCCCGTCTAATTAAATAAATATTTTTTCCTAAGTCTTCTATTAATTAAATAAATTCTTATTTAATTTATTAATTCACTTATCCTCTTCTAGCCCTTTCTCTATTTAAATAAATATTTTAATTTATTTAAATTATCTTTACCTAAATTAAATATACAATTTATTTAATTGGTCCCACTGCCTCTATTAATTAAATAAATCTTTATTTATTTAGTTAATTCATTAGCTTTTTCACTCTTTGACACATGTCATTTGTCTCTTAATTTTCCTCTACCTACCCCTTCATTAGTTTATTATTTTCCTAACTACCCTCTTATCATTTTATTATTTCTTCTACCTACCCTTTAATCCTAGTCGATGATTTATCTTTTTACTTCTTAATCTTATTCCTCCATTTTCTAGAGTGTCTTCTATATAAGAGGATTCTTTCATCCTTCTCAACCCTAATGAATGACATATGCAATTAAGCCTTCTTGTGATTAAGTGACTTCACAAGCACAATTTGTTTGTTGATCTCTTGTGCACAATGCAAAATTTGAGAGCAAATATATCAAGCACGATCAATGGAGATAGGAGACAATGGAAATCAAACCCTACTTGACATGTGAATGGTATTATTGTTTCTTTTGCTGATTTACATGATCTTAGGTATCTTCATTGGTGTATGGTAAATGTTTTATTGTAAAGCGAGGATTGTTTGTGGTTGGATCTTTGTGGTTTTACAATAGTTTTTATCATCATTTTTCACCTCATACACTAATTAGTCCTTCATAATGGAAAAGTGGGGGGATGCCCCTCTGCACGATCCTTTTCCATCTCTATGCGACATGACTGACAACCATGTCTCCCAGTGGGTTTGGCATCAGGGGTGGTGGACAAATGTTTTAGCCAGAAATGGTCTTGCTTTTCCCTCCAAGTTTTTTCAAGGTTTTAGGGCTTATGATAAGCGTCGCGCAAATTCTTTGAAGATTCCTTTTGTAGGGAAAAAATCTAGTGTTAATCGGTCTTGGAGGTCTTGGGAAAACCACAACCTCACTCTGATAGGGTTTAGATCTGGATTTGGGGGTAAGTATGGTGCTAAGGGTAAATGGTTTGATTTTGGTTTTTCTCAATCTAAGAAACCAACTGAGGTTTGGCTTGGAGTTTGGGGTAATCATGGCAGTAAGGTTAAGAAGATCGAACCCTCTATTTTTCAAGGTGAGAAGTTGGTCGAGTCTTTGGTGAAAGGTAATGATGTTATAATTGTTGGATCTGCGGTCACTCCTACAAATGGGGTATTTGTAGACAAAGATCTGTCAGGGAAGGGCTCAGGGTCTGAGAAGGTCTGGATTCCTGTTCCACTCATTGAATTTGGTAACGATACTCTTAACTGGCGTGGTATGGATCTGAATTCTTTTGCGATTATTATTCTGGTATGGGTGGATTCTGTCCCATTATCTAAGCTACAACATAAACTCTTATATCATTGGTATGAAATTGTTTATTTTCAAGTTCTATATTTGGATTCATTTGTTATTATTTTTTATTTGGAGGAGGCTAAATCTAAAGCTTTAGAATAGGATTGGTTTTGGGTTGGGAAGAATTGTATTTCGGTCTTACCCTGGAGGCCCTTATTTCAAATTTCTTATTATACTTCGAAGTTATATCCAACTTGGTTTGTTCTCCTTGATCTTTCCTATGACTTACATGATCCTATCATGCTTGAAAATATGGGGAATTCTTTTGGGAGGTTTTTGCATAGCGATTGCTCTCTGGTGGATGGGTCATTTTCGGTAAAAGTTTGTGTTATGATTTCTAACTCTTCTCTCATTCCACGTTTTTGCAATATTAAATCTTCATTTGGAATTTGGCGCCAAGTGATTTATAAGGACTCGATGGGTTGCCCAAAGGCATTTGTTGTTATGGATTATGAGTTATTTTGTTGTCTAAAGAGATCTGATCCTAAAAACCCTAACTTTGTTTGGTAAATTGAAATCCCCCTCTATGGATCTTAAAATTGGGAAGGCTTGTGTTGTTGGGGAGAAGTCCTCTGATAGGTTGATTTCTTCTAAGGTTGACTCCCCCCTACTATGAAAATTGGACTTCCTAATAATCACTCTGCTTTGAAGACTACCTAATGATGGGTTTGTTATTTTAGGTAATTCAGTTCCTAAGCCTTAAGGAGGGGTTATTAGCAATGAATTTGCTAATGTGGCAGATCCTTCCTTGAACCCTGGTTTGGCTCCAGGGGCTTACAATATTCCCTCATAAAGGAATTTGTGCTTGAGGGATTAGTTGATGTTCCTAAGAAGAATATGATTATCCTTGACAAACATCTTATTGCTCAAGTTCAAAAAAATATGGAAAGAACTTATACGGTGTTGGATGGTGGTATTATTGATAGAGTAGTTATGGATATTGATTTTGATTTGGTTTAGTTAAACAAGCAACCTCCTATTCTGATTTCCTTGAACCCTTTTGAAGTTTTGACTCCAGATCGAGTTGGTAATGATCATATTGATCATGAGGTTGCCCCTGAGGTTCAGCCATCTGGGGATCAAGTTGGGGCTCTTCATATTGTTCAAACCCTGATTGCTTCCCCAGTCTTTTCTTCTCCCTCAAGGAGTGGGACGAAACCTAAGAGCTATTATACTCAGATTGAAATAGTGGTTGGCATTTAATCAACCTTGGGTGCTTTTGGTTCTTCTAAGAAGAAAAGAAAGAAATTTAGTCCTCCTTTTACTAGATCTTTGGATTCTAAGCGAAATTTGTAGAATGTGTTTGCTGCAGGGGTCAATCCCCAAACAAAAACTTAGAAGAAGAGGGGAGAGTCTTCCTCCCCTCGAGGGCAATGAGGATTTTTTATTGGAATGTTAGGGGCTTAAATGCCCCTAACAATCAACACTTGATTAAGCGTTAGTTGGATTTGGCTGATTTTAATATTGCCCTACTCCAGGAAATTAAATTGAGTTCATTGTCATCTATTGAGTTATTTACTACTCGGAAGAGTTGGAAGTTCTCTTTTGTCCTTTCTATGGGTGCTTCAAGGGGATTAGCTTGCATTTGGAATGATTTGAGCTTAGACTTCAACATGGTATTGCATCTTATTCCTCATGGATGCTTGGTCTGGTCAAGAGTAGATTATCAAAGGTTAGATTTTGGTTATTTAATGTCTATGATCCTATTGTGATTATTGAGAAGAAAAAATTGTGGAATCGATTGGCTTTGGTTTCTTCTCCTTTGAAAAAAGAATTGATTATTTTTGGAGGTGATTTTAATGCTACGTTATTTGATGCTGAGAAGCTTGGTGGCATTATTCCTAATAAGAGAATTATGGAGTATTCTGGTGCTTTTATCCAATCTAATCACCTCTTTGATTGTCTAGCTCATAATGGTCCTTTTACATGGTCAAACAAATGAAAGGATTTTTGCCAAATTTCAGAAATACTTGATAGATTTTTTCTCTCTCCTAATTGACTTTTAGAGGTTGATGATTTTTACTCAATTGTTCTTGCCTATTTCTCATTGAGGATAGGGCTCCACATAGAATTCCTTTTAGATTTGAACCAATGTGTTCTGGGATAAAACTTTTTTACCTTTGTTAGATGATTGGTGGTCTTCTACTCCCTCTTTTTAGGGTTCCCAAATGCACCCCAAATGTTTTAGCTTGTTAAGAAATTATCTTACCCTAAAGGGAATATTAAAGAATGGAATGATACACATTTCAAAAATATCTTTTCTGAAAAAGTTAGGTTGTAGAAGGCTTTGGAGGATATTAATGAAGTGGTCATGTCGAAAGGGATGGAGTCTTAGTCTTTTTATCTCCAAAAGCCTTTGTCTCTTGAGTTAGATGAGACTCTTCTTTGGGAGGAGTGTTATTGGAGACAAATGCCTAGAGAGACTTGGTTAGCTGAAGGTGGTTGTAACACCAAGTTTTTTCATTCTTATGCGAAGATTTGTAGGAAAAAATCCTGTCTTTGTAGTATTTTGGATAAGAAAAGGTCTTTGATTGAGGATGGGGATGTTCTCACTCAGAAGGTTGTTGAGTTCTTTCGGACTATGCTTACAGCTGATCCCACCTCTTCTAGTGACTCTGTCCTAAATTTTATTCCTTCTCTGGTGTCTTCAATAGATAGTAGGATGTTGATGTCTCCTTTCTCTTTGGAGGAACTTACATAAGTTGTTTTCTCTATGGCTCCGAAGAAAGCTTCTGGCCTAGATGGCTTTACTACCTTGTTTTTTCACAATTGTTGGAATTTTATTGGCAAAGATGTTCTTCTATCTCTGGAAGAGTCAGACAAAATAGGTCCATTCTCAAAGAATTAAATACAAATTTTATTTATATTATTCCTAAAGTGGATAATCTTAAATCTTTTGCAAAATTTCGTCCAATATCTTAATGTAATACTTTGTATAAAATTTTTACTAAGGAAATCTCTTGTAGACTTGCTAAGATCATTTCAGAAGAGCAAGGTGGCTTTGTGTTGGGTAAGGAAAAACCTGAAGGGGAAATTGTTGCTCACAAAGTCTTACATTCAACTATGTCTCAAAAGATCTCAACAATGATCCTTAAGCTTGATATGATGAACGCATATGATAGGGTCAATTGGGATTTCTTAAGTGGAATCTTGAGGAAGTTTGGTTTTGTTGCTTCATGGGTCAAATGGATCTTGGCATTTATTTCATTTGCTAGGTTCTCTATCGTAGTGAATGTTTCACCTTGTGGCTTTTTCTCTTCCTCTAGAGGAATTCGACAGGGAGACCCTTTGTCTCCATTTTTATTCATAATTATGGTTGAGGGATTAAGTAGAGCCATCAATGCTGCTAGGCTTAGTGGGTCTTGGAAAGGAATTCCAATCCTGAATGTTGAGACCCCTCAAACATACTTCTTTTTTGCAGATGATACTTTTTGTTTTGGCTATGCTTCCATTGTTGAATCCAAGACTATTAAGTAGGTGATTTTAGACTACACTTCTACATCTAATCAATTGGTCAAAGAGGCTAAATCTAGAATATTTTTCTTAAATGTTCCTCTTATGATTCAACAGAGATTATATCAACTTTGGGGTTTTCAGACGAGCTCTTTTCCTTGTAAATATTTGGGACTTCCTTTCTTTGGGGATTTGGAAAAGCATAATTTTTGGGAAAAAATTATTTTTTCTATTTATGCTAGGATTTTGTCTTGGAAGCACAAATGGTTATCTTTTTCAGGAAAGATTTTGATGATTAAGTCAGTTTTGAATGCTATCCCAATTATCTTATGTCTATTTTTAAAGCTCCTAAGAATTCTATTGTTAAGCTACACTCGGTTTTAAGGAAAATCCTTTGGAATGACAATGTGGGGGGTGTAGACACCTAAAACTGGCACAACTAATTAAATAAATTTTATTCATTTAATCGTCATTAATTCTTCCTATTAATTAAATTAAGATTTAATTAATATCCCTATTCTTCTAATCACCTATTAATTAAATTAATATTTAATTAATATACCCTTCTTCTATCTAAGCCATTTAATTAAATTCACATTTAATTAAAAATATCAATTTATTTCCTTTTCCATTTTAATTAAATCTACATTTAATTAAAATCTCCTTTGAATCTAAATAAATCAAAATTTATTTGTAAATCCCCACCACTTGCAAAATCCATCAAATGCAAGTTGCATCCTCTTTTGGCTAAATTAAATCTTTTTAATTTACTAAAATTCCTATTTTCCCTCATCCACTTGCCAAATCCTACATTTACCACTTGCCCTCCTAATTTCTTCTATAATTCCTCTAATCCTTCATTAATTAGCCTAATTCTCCTCATCATGTCCAATCCCTAAATTTGGGGAGTCACTTCCCCAAATTTGGAGAAAGTCTTAAAAATATTTAAGACCTTCTCCTTTCAACAAGATAACTTGTTGAATACCCCCAAATTTGTAAGGCTCTTACAAATTTGTCCCCTAAACCACTAGTGGTTTTCCTCTTGGAGCAAGTTAGCCTCCAAAGTCTTCAAAAGTTATTTAATTCCTCTTACAAGTCCACTTGACTATCTTTTATCCTTGCACAAGAGTTTACCTCTTGGACAATAGCTCGCTTCCTTGGATAAAAGCATTATCTAATTGATGTCACCCCTTGAAGCCTTCCCTAATGCTCAGTTAGCATCTAATACTTTCTTATCATCTCTCAAGACCTCTCAAGATGACATTTGTCAACTTGGGATTGGATTGAATCCCTCACATGGATTGATAACTTTCAATCCTAGCCCTTGTTGAGATTGCTCAATCTCAACCATCCATTTCTCTATTTTCTCTATAAATAGAGCCCATTTCCCCATTCTCAGGATCCAATTTTTTATGAATCCAAGTTTTTATCCATCCACTTCTATTGCATCCAATCTATAGTCTAATTGTGTTGTGCAGGTTATCAAGGAGCTCAATCCCCATCACCAAGCATTTAGGCCATTTTAATTGCATTATAGCTTAGTTCTTTTAATACATGTTAGAATATCTTGCTAGCTTAATTCATATCATTTTCATAGAATTCTCATATCTCATCCTCATATTAGCCTAATTAGTTCACTCAATCTTTCAATTTGGAACTCATTTTATATCTTCATCTTGCATCTTGCATCTCCATCCATCATATCATCTTAGCTAGGATCTTAGTTGTAGTCATTTTGATCCTAGAATCATCTTTCATAACTCGTTCTCTAGGTTGTCATATTGAGGATCAAATTCTCTTCCAAGTGAGGGCCACCTTGAATCATAGAGATCTTTAGAGATAGAGGAGCATGGGACAGGCTTAGCAATCTTGAGATTTATTGGACTAACAATTAGATTAGTTTGCATTTTTGATCTCTTGATTTCACTAATGTAATGTGTCATGTGTGTGTATGTGATTTGTGTTTTCTTTCAGGTACATGTATTCCCCACATTTTAACCACACATCAATTGGCGCCCACTGTGGGGAAAGACCCCTAAAATCCAATCTTTCTAACAATTTTTCCACAGGTTCATGTAAGTTCATACGAGGGTTCTTGTTTTGTTGTATGAGAACCTACCATTTGTTGTATGGGCCTGTGAAGAAACTCGTACGAGTTTATGGTCAAAATAGAGAGCCATTTTTTGTGTTATTCTATCCCGTGTCTCTTTTCTAAGCTCGTACGAGCTAGTATTTAAACTCAGATGAGCTAACTGTTTTCTCCTATGAGAAAATTGTTTTATCGTATGGGCATATGGGAATTGTCGTATGAGTAGGTGAGAAACCTCGTATGAGTTTCTTCTTTAACAGAGGAGATTTGTAATCAAGATTTGAAAATAGGCTTGGAGAATCCCATCATATGATTTTTGATTTTTCTAACTGATGTTTTCTTGCAGGTCTAACAGTTTGATGTAGGATTGAAGAAGTTAAAGTAGGATTTGCATTTAATTTTTCTAGCTTTCTCAAAGTTGGCTAAAATTAACTCATTTTCTTTTCAATCTAAAAATAACCTCATTAAGTTTCAATTGGTGAAAGAATCTCACATTTCAATTTGGGCATTTAAAAAGAATCAAATTTGTAAGGTTAAAAAGAACAACAACTTCATGTTTTCCTTCTTGCAAGTTAGGTTCACACTTGAAATTTTGGGGTTATAAAAAGAACAACAACAATCTTTATTTTCTTGCAAAGGTTAAAAAATTCACAATCCATACTTGTTTGCAAGACTAAAAAGAACAATCCACATTTCTTTACAAAGCGATTTCCATCTCAAAGCAACATGCATTATTTTAAGTTGACCAAGATTTCATTTCCTAGATTAAACAAAAAAATTGCTTTGTGGGGATAAAAAGAACACCATGCTTGTTGGAGCAACATCTCCAAATAGGTCTTAGCCAATCATTGCTTTGGAAGGGTAAAAAGATCATTGTTTACCTTGTCTCAAAAGTGGTAGTTATATGCTCTCCTCTTAATTGGGTGACCAAAAAACCAAACCACTCTTTCATGCTTTCTTTTACTTCAAGAAATTGAATCTTTTAGAAGGCCTTCCCTCCCGAGTTGCCCTTAGGATGCCATTAAGGCTGGTGAGAGGGGAACGACCTAAGTGGGAAATGACTTTATCGCCAGTGTTCTAACCCACTATAATCAAATGTGAAGGCCGATGAATGTCCCATCCAATGGTTTTGCTCAGTGATTAGCATTCCCCTAGTATCTTTAAGATACATAAAGCCTTTGTTCTAAAGCTTGGGAAGCCTCCCGAGGGAGTTTATCACTGAAGACCGAACTTAAGCCTAATTACAAACCATAGCAATAGAGACTTTGAGCTGAGTCAGTTGCCAAACATTGGCAATATCATAGTGCAAGGGTGGGGAGGAATCCACCCCCAAGATTACTCACCATATATCTCCCAAGATAACTACCCAACAATGAAGTAATTCACTTTGGGTTAATTTATGGCAAAAGGCAAAAAAATGGGCCCCCTCTAGAGGGTGACAAGGCTGTTTGAGGTGACAGAGTATCGAGACTAGTGGGCTATGATATTGTCAATGACCTTTGAATAAAGAGTCTATCTTATGTGTCTTTTGTTGTAAATCAAACCAATACAAACATCGGGGATTTGAAAACATCCTCACAAAAACATACACTCAATGTTTAACATAGGGATAATAATTTTCTTCATGTGTGCTATGTATTCTTGTCACAAATGTTAAGACATCTTGCAAATCAACCAATACAAAAATCAACCTTAGAGAAAAGAGAATTTCCTACTCCAACTAAGCACCTTTAGAAAGAGGCATCAAATCATCAACTATCTTGAGATAAGGTTTCATCCAACAAAATTAAAGAGTATCCAATAAAGTGATAAAGAGTTCCATCATCCAACAAAATTGAGGAGTATCCAATAAAGTGATCAAGAGTTCCATCATCCAACAATCTTAGCAACATCAATACCTAGTTAGGTTCTCAAGTTGTCAAATTAAGTTTCTACATTAGGAAACTTGAATCATATCATTTGACACACTTTGTCGTAGAGGCGAATCAAACTAAACCTCTACTTGACAAGTAAACTTGAGTATCCAAAACAAAGTATACATATCCAACATCAACATCAACCTTTGATCATTTTGTATGGCCACTCCTCACATTTTGAGAAGAAGAAGTCTTCATCAAAAGACTAAGTTGAAGAAGAGACAACCTAGTTCTAAGGCACTTATCAAGAGGAATAAATTTCTCTACATCAACCGTCAGCTCTTTAAATCACATCATGTTTTCTTGCGTCATATGCAGTTTTAAATCCAAGGAAAAACCAATGAATTTGACAAAGAACCTTTGAGAAGTAGGGCTTACATTCAGAAAGCAACATTCAACCAACACCTTAATAGTGGAGGAACCTCGCTTTGTTTCCAAAGTTTCTTATCACTTACAACGAGGCTCGACCTGACCCACCAACTCCACCAAGAACCCCAATAGAAGAAGAAGAATTCTCTACGGTAGAGATATGTTAATGCCCGCTATCACTCGATCTTAGAGAAACAAAAAGAAGGAATCACAACCAGAATCAAGTATGAGTTGTAGACTGCCCAATCCTTTTGATGAATATGTAAATATGGGAGAAACAAAGATCACCAACGAACTTCTCCAAGAATGTCAAGAGAACGCGTCTTTCCAAAAACTCATAGAAAGACTTATAGAAGTGGATAAAGAAAAATATCTCCTCATGCTAACTAGCAAAGGAGTCAATATTCCTGAGGATTTTGACACAAAAAACTTAAGGAATATAGATGAGGGAATTTCAAGGACGAGATTGAGAAACTATGCTTATCAAGAACAACAAAGAGAAGAAGAGACACATGATCAAGAAAACATACACAACCAACTGACCAAGATCACACCCATGAACAAGAAAACACTCATGAACAAGACAATGCCTATAATCAAGACAATCTTAATGAACGAGGGGAAGCTCCCTATCGAAGGAAAAATGCGCCCCAATTGCTTTTACACAACAACTCCAAACACTTCAAAGACAAATGCAGGACATGCAACAAGGGACCACGATACGATACTCCCTAGATGAAATCTATCCTTATCCTTTTGATAGGAGATTGAACATGGTACCTTTTTCCCCAAATTCAGATATACCAAAGTATGACAAATACGACGGTAAGAGTGACCCCCGTGATCACGTTCGGGAATTTTGCACCATGAGCTTAGATTTTTCTCAGAACAACACATACTTAACGCAATTATTCCCAAGAACTTTGGGAGGGAAAACAATGGAGTGGTTGTCAAAATTCACACCTCCCATTAGGTCATTTGATGAGTTGGTGAACAAATTCATAACACAATACTCCTATAACATCCAACACACAATCACCATGCTGGATATGTGTAACACGAAACAAAAGAACAATGAAATATTCATGGTGTTTCTACAACGATGGAGGTGCATGGTCTCAAGATATCCACGAGATGTGCCTGAAAAGGAAAAGATGGAAATCTTCATACACAATCTTAATAGTGAGATGAGTTATCAACTCAAACTACAATGTATACCATCTTTTGCAAAATTAATAGAAAATGGTATCCATGTAGAGGAAGCTTCCATCAAGAAAGGAACATTGAAGTTATTTAAGGAAGGGGTTAATTCATCAAACAATATCACCTGTAACAATCAAAACAATAACAACAATTCAGACAAGTCCAAATTTTGGACAATGAACAAAAACATTGTTAATGATGGCAAAATCGATGCCAACAATGTAAAGTCTAAACAACTAGTGTTGACTTTATCAGGCAACCCACCATCCAATAATGATAAAAAAAGTTCTAATCAAGGCACTAACACTTATCAAGAAATACCAACCAAGGAGCTTCAATGTCAAACAACAACAAGAATTACCAAGGAAACAACAACAACAACCAAGGGAACCACACAAACCAAAGAGGAAACACTAATACTTTCTCATATCGACGAATATACACGCCATTAGGAAAAACCTTATAATCAACATTTCGAGATCTATTGGCAAATAAGATCATCACATTGCCATCCATAAGCAACTTTGAACCCCAAATCAAACCACCATGGTGGAATGACTCACATTATTGTGATTATCATTGAAACAAGGGACATAATACAAATGATTGCATGAGGTTGAAGAATATAGTTCAAGACATGATAGACAAGGGTGACTTAATGGTCGATGGTCATAAAACCAATAGTGACCATGAAGCTTTCAAAAATCCTCTTCCCAATTATGACAAGGGAGGAGCGTCAACGTTCAAGAATACCAAAGGAGCTTGTATTAATCATATATAGAAAAACACCATCAATCACATATCGACATATGGAAATCAAGTAAATGTCATAAAAATCAAAGACAAACAAGAAAATTTGTTGATAAATGTGACAACAAGAGCACAAAAATATGTCTTGAAAGGGAACACATCAATATCAACAACTCTCCCCAAGACTCAATATAACTTGGTCGACCAACTATGGATAACACCCACTCATATATCTATACTTGAGTTGCTCAAAATTTCACAAAAACATAAGGATATCTTAGAGCAAGCTCTTATCGAAGCAACCATTCCAAATGATTTAGATATTGATCAATTCCATGCCATGGTGGGCCATATGATAGTGCCACACAACATATCTTTTTTCTGAATAGGATGATGTCTCTTTGAATCATCCGCATAACACCCCACTCCATATCGAGGTCTTAGTCTATAAACATTGAGTAAAAAGAGTATTAATAGATGGAGGAGATGGTCTCAATATATGTACTCTAAAGCTTATCTGTGCATTGGGCTTCTCTGAGTAGGCTATTGATCCCAAAAAGAAAATCACTATATAAGCTTATGATGATGAAGAGAGATCATCCAAAGGAACTATAATACTACCCATTCAAGTAGGTCCTATACAAAGAGACACCATGTGTCAAGTCTTGGACATAGACTTGACACACAATATACTATTGGGTCATCCATGGATCCATGAAATGCAAGCGGTGCCTTCCACGTACCATCAATGTATCAAGTTCCCCTATAATGGATAGGAAATTTCAATATCTGCAGATAATAACCCTTTTCAGTATTGCAATGCTATGGGGGCAGCTCAAGATATCCTGGTTCCACACAACAGGGAGGCCCAAGCTCCCTCAACATCCAATCATCAAGAAGAACTCAAGTCCCTGTCCATGAACTTCAAGCAAAAGATGAAAATAAAGGACCAAGGCATGGGGGAGTACTCTTTTTAACCCTCGTGTCTATCTAAATTGCCAGCTTCACCAAGGTCTTATGGACAACCTTCCACATCAAAACATCAAGCAAAACAAGCCCTCACAAATTTTATTGGTAAATTTATCCAAATGGGCACATTGGCTGAAGTATCTGAAGATAAAGACATCCTTAATTGGCTATTCAAGGATGAAGAAATTAGAGCTGCTACCATAGAAGTGGTCGTACAAACAAAACAATATGGCAATGGGTTCCAAATCATGCAATGAATGGGGTACAAAGGAAAAGGACCTATTGGAAAGCGCCAAGAAGGTATCATAGAACCCCTACAACTTCGTTCACAATTTGCAAAAGACAAAACAAAACTTGGGTATGGCCAACATAATCTGCCTGTGCAAAAGCAAAATCATCATCATAAACCTCAATGAAGACAAAGAAAAAATATAACGAAGAATCATGGAAAGAAGCACTACACCAAGCAACAAAAAATACAAGGAAGGAGCAAAAGCATCAAGAAAATGAAAGACGACAAGAAGAGATCGCTATTCAAAGGGAGGAAGCTTCATATAAAAAAGTACATCATGTACAAGAACCTAATCAAACCAAGGTTGAGCCACAACCTAAAGAAATTGCTACTCATAGAAAAGAAACAGTGTACGAACAAATGTAAAGAGTACAAGCCAACCCCAATCTCAAATCAGAACAAGCTACTAAACTTGTGTTAATTATCAGTGATCTTTTCTCACCCTACAACATACCTATCAGATTCAGCAAGGTAACCTGGGACAATGATTCTGAAACCAATTCCAATGAATATGAGTGGGATAGTTGTTCTGATTTTGCTGAAGATATTGAGGTGGATACAATCCACACATACACACCCCTTTCTCAGGAGGGACAAGGCTCAAGATCTCAATCGTTTGAATTCGGACCACAACATATCTACGAGGCTAGTGAGAATGAGCAACGACAATACGAACAAGGCAATATCAAAGATAATACCATAGAAAACCTCAAAAATATCATAGACCTCACCAATATCCCAAACGAATATAACAATGACTCCATCATGACACTTACAGTAGCTGATCTTAACCCACCAAATGACTCCTTACCGCTCATATATCCCGATCTCATAGACTGGGAAGAACTTGAACATCATGATATACCAATATTACCAAACGATGAATCCATTGTCCAATACCTATGATCATTCAACCCAGAAACATGCCCCACCAGTGAATAACATAATGATATTTGCAATCAAGGGAGTGCCAAGTCTCTCAATCGCAAAAATAAAATAAACAACGGATCTAATGGTGAAAGCCAGTTAATGACAACATTAGATCACAAAAAAGTAAAAATAAAGGACGTATCTGAAGGTGAAAACCTTTTTGAGGCACCTAAAGATGGGAGACTTGACACTCTTCCCGAACTTTACTAGGAGAGGTCACCAATATTGATAGAGCCAACTCAATCAATAAATATCGGCACTGAAGTAGCAGTCAAAACCATACATCTGGCAGAATCACTCACAGAAATAGAACAACCAGATTTTATCAAATTCTTCAAGGAAAAGCAAATCAATTTTCCTTGGTCTTATGCAAACATGCCAGGGGTAGATCCTAATCTAATCATGCATCACTTATCCATCTCTCTTGGAGCTAATCCCGTTAAACAAAAATTAAGAAAGATAAATCAACATGTGGCATTATTGGTCAAAGAAGAACTGAAGAAGTTATTAGATGTCAGATTCATCCAACCTATAGACTATGCTGAATGGATCTCAAACATTGTACCAGTTTCTAAACCTGACAAAAGTATCAGAATATGCATAGAATTTAGGGATGTCAACAAAGAATGTTTGAAGGATGACTTTCCTTTGCCAAGCATCGACACTATTGTTGATCTAACAACAGGGCACACAATTCTATCTCTCATGGATGGCTTCTTTGTCTATAACCAAATCAAGATAGCCTTAGAGGATCAAGATAAAATTGCATTCACTTGTCCATGGGGAACGTATTGTTGGAACATCATGCCTTTTGGATTGAAAAATGCTAGTGCAACTTATCAAAGAGCCACGACAACAATCTTCCATGACATGATGTATACTTTCATGGATGATTATGTGGATGATTTGCTGGGTAAATAATTCATTAGAGCAGAACACCTGTGCATACTAGATAAAATTTTTCAATGATTGGAGAAATTCAATGTCAGATTAAACCCTAAGAAGTGTGTCTTTGGGGTCACATTCGGCAAAATGTTGGGCTACATTGTATCAGAAAAGGGTATCAAAGTAGATCTAGCAAAGGTTCAGGCTATCATGGAGATGCAACCTCCTAAAAACATTTGTCAGCTACGATCTCTGCAGGGCAGGCTAGAATCCATCAGACGATTCATTGCTCAGTTGACAGATAAATGTCTTCAATTCAATCATCTGCTACATAAGAATATACCTTTTTGATGGGAAGACAAATGTGCAGAATCATTCCACCAGCTTTAACAATATCTAATGAATCCACTAGTCTTGGTACCACCAATAGCGGGCAAGCCACTCATTCTTTATATATCAATAGAAGTATCATTGGGGGCACTGTTAGCACAAGAAGATCCAACGGGAAAAGAAAGGGCTATCTATTACATCACCAGGATTTTGAACGGATATGAACTCAATTATACATTCATTGAAAAGGCTTGCTTAGCAGTGGTGTTTGCCTCTCAAAGGTTCTGCCACTATATGTTAGCCCACACAATCAAGTTGGTAGCAAAAATTGATCCTCTCAAGTATCTACTCAGCAAGGTAGCTCTCACAGGAAGATTAGCTAAATGGGTCATGATTTTAAGTGAGTTTGATATTTAGTACACAAAATGATGGGCTATCAAAGGACATGTAATTTCATATCAACTGGCAGAAGCACCACTGCTAGACCAACAACCACTACAGGTGGAATTTCTTGACATGGATGTGCTCACTATCACACCCAAGCAATGAACCCTATACTTTGATGGATCCTATACACAACATGGATCGGGTGCCGACATCCTATTCTCCACTCCAGAGGGGCACACAATTCGAAGATCTTATAGACTGATATTTCCATGCACCAACAAAATTGTTGAATATGATGCTCTTGTATCAGGAATCAAGGTGGTTGTAGAATGGATAAGAACAAAATTAAGAGTCTATGGGGATTCTCAATTAGTTATCAACCAAATCAACGATGACTATCACACGAAAGATGATAAGCTAATACCTTACAAGAGAATGGTGGATGACTTCAAAAAATACTTTGAGAACATCACCTTTGAGAAAATTCCAAGATTGGACAACAGAGCTGCTGATGCAATGGCCACTATCGCCTCACTTCTATAAATTCCAGATAAACAGAATCGTTATGAATTCCTAGTGGAGCAATCATTTTTCCCAACCTATGACAATTCCGCATCCCAAATCATTTATGCCCTAACTGGTTCCGATTCACCTCTATACGGGAAGACCTATGACTATCTCAAAAACAATACCCTCCCTCCTGACCTATCTCACAACCAAAAATGAAGCTTCATCCGACAAGCCACCTGCTATACCTTAACCGCTGACACACTTTATTGCCGAGGTCTAGACGGTACTCTTCTTCGATGCCTCCATCATAACGAATCTGACTCCTCTTTACATGAGCTTCACGAAGGTGTTTGTGGTATGCATTCAAGAGGTCCTACTCTCACCAAGAAACTCCTAAGAATGGGATATTACTGGCTAAAAATGCAAAGAGAGTCCTATCAATTTGCTAAGAAATGTCCTAAATGTCAAAATCATGGTAACCTCATACATGCACCAACATAGGAGTTGCAACTGTTCACAACATCTTGGCCTTTATGTCAATGGAGACTTGATCTGGTAGGAAAGATTCATCCTTCCTCTTCCAATGGGCATAAGTTCATTATCACCGCCACAGAGTACTTCACCAAGTGGTTCGAAGCAGTCCCGATGACCACCATGACTAGAAAGTAGATCTCATCATTCATCCTCAACTATCTCATTTGCAAATATGGAAATCCCAGTTCCATCATCACAGATAACAATTTCAAGAATCAAGATGCGCAAGAGCTATGAGAACAATTCAAAATCTAATCTCTCTTTTCCACACCATACTACCCACAATAGAATGACCAAGCAAAAGCATCAAACAAAACAATCCTGACAATCCTCAAGAAAATAGTAAATGATGCTGGCAAAGATTGACATGTACAACTTAATCCGACACTATGGGCCTACAGATCGAGTATCCAGGCACCTACAGGGGCTACACCATATTCATTGGTGTATGGTTTAGTACCAGTTATACCTCTTGTGGTAGAAATCCCATCGCTTTGAGTATCTTTGAAGGGCCTCATACCAGATGAGGAATATCGAATAAACAGGTTGCAGGAATGTTGGTAAACAGATTTGTCACTGCGGTCGTTTATCTAAAACTAACCCTTTTCGCCCAATGAGCAGTGACAAACGTTCCAACAGTTGGAGAGATTAGAGTAAAACCACAATCTTCCTTTGCATTTGAGAGGGGCAACTCCCTCATATGACAGGCGTATTTAGGATTTTTGTGTACTTTTAACTTGGAAGTACGTAAAGGAGAAAACATAAAACTTAAACAAGATTAATAACAAAAACCCTACTAGAAGACATACGAATACCAAGTAGGATTCCATAAATGATAACAATTACAAAAGGGGTCACCACCAAATAGGTTAGTCATCCAACGATGATGAAAGAAGTAAAGTAAACCTCAACACATAAAGATATAGGTTGTACTAGCACATGCAAGTCAAGATACCATGAAATGATGTGTTTCATCAATATATTTCACCAATACATAAAAGGATTACTAATTCAACATACGGGAAATTAGTAACAATAACTCATGACTACATTCAAGACACCTGTACTCAATGCATTCTTCATTATTCTTTTTGAAAATATCAAAGTTCAAAAACCCCCTAGTACAAAAGTATGAACATAAAAGTTCTCACTTAGTTTCTCTACAAAATTTTGTAGAGTTTTCCCCCTTGTAAGAGTCCCCTTTACAAATGAAATAGCCTTACATTTATAGGCTTCCCAGAATAACCACCTTAGCAACTAACTTTGGATAAGTTAATAACTAACTCATTTTTATGCAAAAAAAGTTTAGTTAGAAACTACTTCACTTTTGCGTGAATAAGGTCCACTTTCTAACCTTTAGTTACAATGAGTGACAAAACTCACATTTACAAAAAGAACAACTTGAAACATTGTAATTTTCAAGTTATGGATCTTGCTGAAGTAGTTCTCCATCATCATTTGCTTCATTCGCACTTGTAATCATCTTGTCATCTAGTCACTTAAGGATATAAAACATATATATTCATTTGAAAGGAAAATAAAACTTTGAGCCTCTTCATAAGGATGGGAAAGGATCATGTATTACAAATATCCATAACTTGAGCTATATCCATCATTGACATAAATTATCCTTTCACCAACATCTTTCTTTTAAGGACATACGTTGCTACTTCATTACACTTAGACATTCACATTGTATGTGTGATGTAGCAACCTATCAATCCTTTTCTCTGAACATCCTCTAAAATTAAAGTGATCTTCTTTGACTTGTGGTCAACAGATTTTAGATAATACTTTGAGGAATCCTACCAAGTCAAATCTTTTATCCTCTAGATTCTTCCCATGCTCAAAGAGAAAATATAAATTTCCCTTTCTTGATTTCACAAGAGAACGTAGTGGCTGCTATCCCAAATATTTCAAAAATTGGTAGCAAACTCATTAAGAATAACTCCTTTAATGCATCAATTCCAACTGCAGCATGACATTTATGAACTTTTGATGTCACCATTGCTAGAACCGCATCAAGTGCATTCAAGTTGGATAAATAATTATCCTCTTCTTGAAGATTTCAAATACTTCTCACTGAATTCATCATGTGTCCATTTTGCAACCATTTCACAAGCATCATCTTATCACAAATCAATTTGATTTTTTGCATGTCCTGTAATTCATGTGTTTCATGAGACTCCATCTCTTCACAATATTGAGTCAACCACACAGTGCATGTTTATCTACAATATAATTTCAAACTATAATATCTGGCAAACATCACTTTACCATTATACTTAGATGAACATCTTTTCACCATCCTCAAGCTCACATTTTTCAAAAAGGCGTGAAGGATGCTAACACAGGTTACAAAATTTGGCTTTACACCCGCCAATTGCATCTACTTTAAGTTTCTAAAACTCTTTCAAGACACATGGTTATGTATGTCTTCCTGCGAGTACTCTATTCACTATGACATTTATTTTAAGCATGTCATCGAATAGTTCTACACTTTCACATTTTGCATGCATTGGGCTCCATGAGATACCATCTCTTTGAAGTGGACTGTCAAACAAGTTGTGGGCCTTGTCTTTCCATGATTTGCATACATGCAACATTCTATCATACACTTCACGCGTATTGTTTATACTTCCACATTGCACAACACTTGAAACACTTTACGTGTATTGTTTATACTTCCACATTTTTCACTCATGACTACCAGAGGAGTTGCAACTTCAACATCTGACTAAATTCCTCTATCCTCTTATGCTTTGATGAATGTTCATACAGATGTTCTAAAGCTTCCATTTTGTACAGGCTGAAAGGATGCTTGCACAGTTGTGGAATTCAGCCTTACACCTGCTGATTGCATTACATGAGATGACACCTTCTTTGAAGCATTTTGTCAGTTAGTTCACTTGCCTTGGCTATGCTCCCATGATTTGCATTTGTCCAACACATCATGGCATTGTGTATGCTTCCATATTTTGCATTCATGTCTACAAGGTGTCTTCAAGGTAGCCGACATGGGCATGAGACAAGTTCGTTCTCAATGAAATTAATATGTATTCATTATGAGAAAATAACAAATTCTTGAACAAACTCATTTTGTGAATACTTCTTTCGAAATAATCAAGTCAAACTTTACACAAACACCATTGACCATATAATCCCTTATATAGCACGACTGCTAAAATGACAATGCTTTTTCTTGGAAGCCTTTAAATAGTTTTGAATGGTTTCATTTTGTTTATTATTTGCAGCCAGATAAAATATTGTATTCTTTAATTCACAATTCTATCATGCCATTTCTAGTGCATACAGGGAGGATAGTGAAAAACAAAGTGGAATTGGCTCTAAACTGTTTTAAACCCGCAAACTGCTAAAGTCATTTCAACAAATCCATTTTTGTATAACCTGCAATCCTTGCTTGTCGTGATGAGGTGACATCTCTTTAAGGCATTTTGTCAAACAATTTACGTGCACTTTCTTGATCAAACAGTCTGCTTTCTTCGTCTTTACTTCTAAATTGTGCAATAATACCATCATTAATAGCTGCCAAATTGTAGAGCTTTTTCATCAAAATATATTTTCTGCTCATCTCTGCGACTGCTACACTCCATGAAATGACATGTATTTGAAATATTCTGCTAACAGTTTATGTGCTCATTTATGCTTGATCCACACTTTGGTTTAGATTTTCTGAAGTTTCTTTCAATCCATTCTACTATGTGTATTGTCTATGCTTCCATATTCTTCATATTGTGTAATGCCATGAGACTGCATTTCATTTGAGCTTTTTTTTAATATCTCTTGTGAAAAAGGTTAAGAATGCCCCAAAACGGAGCATTTCTAACCTTTTTATGCAAAGAGGGCCCACAAAAGGTTAGGAAATAAGGTTAGAGATGCTCCATTTTCGAGCATTATTAACCTTTTTTTTTTCTTTTTCTTTTTGAGGTTATGAATATGGGTAAAAAATGCTCGAAAACGGAGCATCTTTAACCATTTCTTTTAAAGACTATGATCTCGACCTCCAGAAACCATCGACTACAAAGGAGAATAAAGGAGAAATGAAAATTACATTTTTAGAAATTTTTTTCCTTCAAATGACCAGAATATTAAAATAATTTAAAATATTAAATTATTTTTGAAAAATAATTTAAATATTTTAAATTTAATGCTCAAACTTAGGAAAAACGACCATATCTTCCAAACGGTAGGGAGTTAGGCTCTGAAATTTGAAACACACGTTGATGATAGGGAAGAAAGCCAACATAATCATTTATTCTTCATGAAGATACCTAGGATGAGAGATTTTAATCTTTTTTGGGCGAGGGACATCAAAATTTGAAAGTTTAATATATGATAAACTATGAACTGGGTTCAAGCGAAAATTAGCCACATGACACAAAATGATGCTTAGGACATGTATATCAAATGATTTATCTCAATTATTGGTAGTTTTTAAAAATTCATCCATTTTTCATATTTTGACTGATAATGACCTTAGATCACATGCTCACTGCTTACACATAAACACATATTTGAGCCTTCATTCAACATTGGGACCAGTTTCAAGTTCAAATTTTGGGTATGTCAAATATGGGGCAATAGTTGGCTCTGACTAGGAACAAGGACTGCAAAGGACATACGATGAATCCAAAATCTCTGGTTTCATAGGCTAGTGCCCTATCCATTGGGCAACAGAGTCAAAGAGGAAACAACATAGGGAATAGTTGGAGAAACCAGACACAAACCAAAAATGGGACGAACACAAAAAAACTTATAACTAAAATATGTACATGGTAGGCAAAGCCCACCTCAAAGTTCTCCACGATTATCACACAAAACCATTCACAGGCTGAGAGAAATAGGCACCTTTGTAGAAAAGTGGCATACACCCATGTGACACTTGAAAGCTCAGTTGGTTGGCAAGATCAACATATATAAGATGAGAAAAATCTTTGAGCAATGAACCAAACAACCATCTCTCATCATAAATCTGCAGGCTCTCTTGAAAGATTTGGGTACCACTTTTTGTGATATTGATTATATGCTCTAGCATTGTTAAGCATATCAACCTTCTCCATCTGAAGATCCTTTTGATGATTTGGATTTGAAGACATTAACCCATGAATTGGATAACCTTCATATAGTTTGTGACATGAAGAAACTTTTGTCAATACAAATACCGAATTTGACTTTTGAAAATCAACTTCCAGGAGCATAGGACCGTCTTGTGTGATGATAATTTCTTTTTATTCTATTGAGAGGACTTCAAAGAGTTATTTATCCATGGAATGAAAATTTGAAGAAGACACCACACTTCCAGATTTTTGTTCCATCAAGATAGGGACATTTGTTGAGATATCTTCATAGTTTTCATCTTCAACCTGTTCATAGACATCTGTATTACTTTTTGTGTTCTCTTGTCCCAATGATTCCTCTTCATCACATTCTTCATAAAATTTGAAAACTTCATACTCAGGTGGCATATATGATAAAGAGTGAATGCTTGATGATTCATCTTCTTTCACTCGGGGCTGATCTAGAAGTTCAATAAAGGTCTCCATTTTTGAAGATAAAGAATATGTCTGCAAAATTTTACTTTTGGTTGCTTCTCCATTGGTCATATCTATACAAGGTTTTCCACTAGGTATCATGCCTTTGATTTCCTCAAAAAAAAATTCATCTTCAACTGTTAGTGATGGATGAATGAATCTTCTCCACATAGAAAGTCATCATCAGAAGAATTGAGACACCAAGTTGGAATGAAGACTACTTGAGATTCATCTTGGGATGCTCTTTCTTCATCATCTTCTTCAAGCTTTGGTTGCATGCATGTCTGAAAAGAATTTGATTCATCATCTTCAAGCTCTTTGTTTTCAAGTTGATAGAAGACTTTTTCTTTGCTATGACAATCTTCATAGTGCTCATGGCATTTTTCAATGCAATCTTCTTTCACTATCTCACTCACCTTTAGATATTTCTCTTGACATGTATCCTTACAAGTAGATGTGACTTCATCTTCTTTTTCATATACACATTCTAATGAGCTCCTTTCATTACTTTTCTCACAGGAATTTATATCAATGAGAAAATGATTGTCATTCTCATCTTTTTGTTCAATGTTTTGCAACTTTTGAAGCAACGAAGGGTGCACCTTATCAGGATCAAGATGTTTATTTCCATAGAAGTTTTTCAAAAACTTGATCAGTTTTGAATCATTGAGAATCTGATTCTGTTGCGAAATAGGTGGAGGAGAATGCACATTATTATCCATTGTTGATTCAAGAATACAATCACGAGGAAAAATTTGGTTCTCTCTTCCATATTTTTCCTCAATCTTTTGCAGAGTCTGGAGTAGAGAAAGATTAATTTTATGAGGATCAAGTTTCTTTCCAATGTAGAAACTTTTCAAGAAGTTGACTTGTTCAGGATTATCAAGACTTTGATTCTGTTGAGCAACTAGCTTAGGAGAAAGATAACTTTTGTCTTCATCTTTCTTGATTGTTGACTTGGGTAAATGATCACAAGAAAGAAAACTGATCTCCTTTCCATCCTTTTCTTCAATATTTTACAACACTTGACATAAAGAGGGATGAATCTTATCAGTAGTAAACTGCATGCCACCATAAAAGCTCTTCAAGAATTCAACTTGTATGGGCTCATCAGGAACTTGCTTCTTTTTATATATATAATCTTCATCATCACTTTCATTGTCACTTTCCAACTTTCCTTTGTACCAAACAATTATTCTAAATTCAATATTTCAGACAGAGTTGCCAACCTTCATTTTGAAGAAGGTACCTTACAATTTCTGAGGAACAAAACACACTGGTATTTCGGTCCCCAACAGAGTCGCCAAAAATTTGTCGGTAAACAGATTTGTCACTGCAGTCGTTTATCTGAAACTGATCTTGTTTTCCTGATGAGCAGTGACAAATGTTCCAACAATTGGAGAGATTGGAGTAAAACCACAATCTTCCTCTGCGTTTGAGAGGGGTAGCTCCCTCGTATGATAGGGGTATTTAGGATTTTTGTGTACTTTTAACCTGAAAGTACATAAAGGAGAAAACATAGAACTTAAACAAGATTAATAAAAGAAACCCTACTAGAAGACATACGTATACCAAGTAGGATTCCATAAATGATAACAATTACAAAAGGGGTCACCGCCAAATAGGTTAGTCATTCAACAATGATGAAAGAAGTACATTAAACCTTGACACATGAAGAGATAGGTTGTACTGGCACATGCAAGTTAAGATACCATGAAATGATGTGTTTCATCAATAGATTTCACCAATACATAAAGGGATTACTAATTTAACATACGAGAAATTAATAACAATAACTCATGAATACATTCCAGACACATGTACTCAATGCATTCTTCATTATTCTTTTTAAAAATATACAAGTTCAAAAACCCCCTAGTACAAAGGTATGAACATCAAAGTTCTCACTTAGTTTCTCTACAAAATTCTGCAGAGTTTTCCCCCCCTGTAAGAGTCCCCTTTACAAATGAAATAGCCTTGCATTTATAGGCTTCCCAAGATAACCACCTTAGTAACTAACTTTGAATAAGTTAATAACTAACTCATTTTTATGCAAAAAGAGTTTATTTAGAAACTACTTCACTTTTGCGTGAATAAGGTCCACTTTCTAACCTTTAGTTACAATGAGTGACAAAACTCACATTTAATAAAAGATCAACTTGAAACATTGTAATTTTCAAGTTATGGATCTTGCTGAAGTAGTTCTCCATCATCATTTGCTTCATTCACACTTGTAATCATCTTGTCATCTAGTCACTTAAGGATACAAAACATATATATTCATTTGAAAGGAAAATAAAACTTTGAGCCTCTTCATAAGGATGGAAAAGGATCATGTGTTGAAAATATCTATAACTTGAGCTATATCCACCATTGACATAAATGATCCTTTCACCAACATATTTCTTTTAAGGACATACACTGCTATTTCATTACACTTAGACATGCATATTGTATGTATGATGTAGCAACCTATCAATCCTTTTCTCTGAACATCCTCTGAAATTAAAGTGATCTTCTTTGACTTGTGGTCAACAGATTTTAGATAATACTTTGAGGAATCCTACCAATTCAAATCTTTTATCCTCTAGATTCTTCCCATTCTCAAAGAGAAAATATAAATTCCCCTTTCTTGACTTTACAAGAGCACGTAGTGGCTGCTATCCCAAATATTTCAAAAATTGGTAGCAGACTCATTAATAATAACTCCTTTAATGCATCCATTCCAACTGCAGCATGACATTTATGAACTTTTGATGTTACCATTGCTAGAACTGCATCAAGTGCATTCAAGTTGGATAAATAATTATCTTCTTCTTGAAGGTTTCAAATACTTCTCACTCAATTCAACACGTGTCCATTATGCAACCATTTCACAAGCCTCATCTTATCACAAATCAATTTGATTTTCTGCATGTCCTGTAATTGATGTGTTTCATGAGACTCCATCTTTTCACAACATTGAGTCAACCACACAGTGCATGTTTATCTACAATAGAATTTCAATCTATAATATCTAGCAAACATCCTTTACCATTATACTTAGATGAACATCTTTTCACCGTCCTCAAGCTCACATTCTAGAAAAAGGCGAGAAGGATGCTAACAAAGGTTACAAAATTTGGCTTTACACCCGCCAATTGCATCTACTTCAAGTTTCTAAAACTCTTTCAAGACATGGTTGTGTATGTCTTCCTGTGAGTACTCTATTCACTATGACATTTATTTTAAGCATGTCATCGAACAGTTCTACACTTCCACATTTCACATGCATCGGGTTCCATGAGACACCGTCTCTTTAAAGTGGACTGTCAAACAAGTTGTGGGTCTTGTCTTTCCACGATCTGCATACATGCAACATTCTGTCAAACACTTCATGTGCATTGTTTATACTTCCACATTATGCAACACTTCAAATACTTTACGTGTATTGTTTATACTTCCACATTTTAGACTCATGACTACCAGAGCAGTAGAAACTTCAACATTTGACTAAATTCCTCTATCCTCTTATGCTTTGATGAATGTTCATACCACTGTTCTAAAGCTTCCATTTTGTACAGGCTGAAAGGATGCTTGCACAGTTGTGGAATTCAGCCTTACACCTGCTGATTGCATGACATGAGATGACACCTTCTTTGAAGCATTATGTTAGACAATTCACTTGCCTTGGCTACGCTCCCACGATTTGCATTTGTCCAACACATCATGGCATTGTGTATGCTTCCATAATCTGCATTCATATCTACGAGGTGTCTTCAAGGTAGCCAACATGGGCATGAGACAAGTTTGTTCTCAATGAAATTAATATGCATTCATTCTGAGAAAATAATAAATTCTTGAACAAAATCATTTTGTGAATTCTTCTTTCGAAGCAATCGATTCAAGCTTTACATAGACACCATCGACCATATAATCCCTTATAGAGCACGACTGCTAAAATGACAATGCTTTTTCTTGGAAGCCTTTAAATAGTTTTGAATGGTTTCATTTTGTTTATTATTTGCAGCCAGATAAAATATTGTATTCTTTTATTCACAATTCTATCATGCCATTTCTAGTGCATACAAGGAGGATAGTGAAAAACAAAGTGGAATTGGCTCTAAACTATTTTTTTACCCGCAAACTGCTAAAGTCATTTCAACAAATCCATTTTTGTGTAACCTGCAATCCTTGCTTGCCATGATGAGGTGGCATCTCTTTAGGGCATTTTGTTAAACAATTTACGTGCACTTGCTTGATCAAACAATTTGCTTGCTTTGTCCTTACTTCTACATTGTGCAATAACACCATCATTAATAGCTACCAAATTGTAGAGCTTTTTCATCAAAATATATTTTCTGCTTATCTCTGTGACCGCTACACTCCATGAAATGACATGTATTTGAAATATTTCGCTAACAGTTTATGTGCTTGTCTATGCTTGATCCACACTTTGCTTTAGAGTTTCTGAAGTTCCTTTCAATCAATTCTACTATGTGTATTGTCTATGCTTCCATATTCTTCATATTGTGTAATGTCATGAGACTGCATTTCATTTGAGCATTTCTTTTATATCTCTTGTGAAAAGGTTAAGAATGCTTCAAAACGGAGCATTTCTAACCTTTTTATGCTAATAGGGCCCATAGAAGGTTAGGAAATAAGGTTAGAGATGCTCCATTTTGGAGCATTCTTAACCTTTTTCTTTTTGAGGTTATGAATATGGGTTAAAAATGCTCGAAAACAGAGCATCTTTAACTATTTCTTTCAAAGACTATGATCTCGACCTCCAGAAACCATCGACTACGATGGAGAGTAAAGGAGAAATGAAAATGATGTTTTTAGACAACTTTTTCCCTGAAATGACCACAATATTAAAACAATTTAAAATGTTAAATTATTTTTCAAAAATAATTTAAATATTTTAAATTTAATGCTCAAACTTAGGAAAAATGGCCATATCTTCCAAACGGTAGGGAGTTAGGCTCTGAAATTTGAAACACATGTTGATGATAGGGAAATGAGCCAAAATAATTATTTATTCCTCATGAAGATACATAGGATGAGATATTTTAATCATTTTTGGGTGAGGGACATCAAAATTTGAAAGTTTAATATATGATAAACTATGAACTGGGTTCAAGCGAAAATTAGCCACATGAAACAAAATGATGCTTAGGATATTTATATCAAATTATTTCCATCAATTTTTGGTAATTTAAAAAATTCATCCATTTTTCATATTTTGATTGACAACGACCATGGATCACATGCTCACTGCTTACGCATAAACACATATTTGAGCCTTCATTCAACATTGGGACCAATTTGAAGTTCAAATTTTAGGTATGTCAAATATTGGGGCAACAAGGAACTAGAGATTCTTGATAAAAAATGACAACATACCTATGACCATCTCAAGGTATATCAACAACGAATGTGCAGAAGCTATAATCACAAAGTCATCCCAAGGGCTTTCAAAATTGGTGATCTTGTCCTAAAGGAAAATCCTATAAATCAACAAGACCGAGAAAAGAAGGGGATGTTTGAACCTAACTGGTTGGGGCCATTTGTCATCATATCAACATATGGATCAAGAGCATATTGATTGTCAAATTTAGAAGGGGACATGCTCGATGAACCAACCAACAACATTCATCTGAGGAAATTCTACACTTGAGTCGTCTAATGCACGGATCAAGCAAAAAAGAAAAAAGAAAATAAAAAAGTATAAAAAATCGTCACTAGGGTGAAAACCTGGCAAATAGGCACCTTGTGACACAAAAACAAAATCAGGAAAATACAAAAAAAAACAAAAAAAAAAACAAAAAAAAAAACAAAAAAAAAAACAAAAACAAATTACAAAAAAAAATGAAAAAATCAAAAGTACAATAAAAACAAATGGTGGAAACTTGGCAACAAGCACCACTTGTGAGAGAGAAGCTCTTCTATCTATTAATAATTACATCATATCTTTGATCTATCTGATCTAAACCAATATCCATTGTAGAGCACGTATACACTTAGTATCAATCCCGAACATACTTAGCGTAGTCACTGTCCTTGATTCTCTGATCAGTTATCCGCATCATTTCTCACCATGGCTTGGTGATCAATTGTACATACTCATATCGAGTAGTATCTAGAGTGGGGGCAAGTTTTTGACCTCGCTAGGGGCATTTTGCCTTTGGGTTTCAACATCAAAACAAACACGTAGCAAGACAACTAGGATCAAAACAACCAACAAATGACAATGACAGTGCAAGAAGGATAGCTATCATGGAATAACACTGATTGGAATTGAACAAAATATCTATTTGAAAGTTGTTTTACTTGAAAAGAATACATTTCCAATAGAATGCATGCTTACTTATGGTTGTTAATTTTTGCTTATCATATCTCCTAAGTGACTCAAAGCTGTCTCAATGACTAGAGAAGAAAGGAAGGAATGTGATGTTTTATTCGTCTGCTATCTGTGAGTGAAATCTTTTACCATGCAAATTTGTCCTACGAAGCAATCAGGTGGCATAGCGCTGAGAATATTTTGGATTTGTATGGGACAAAGGTTAACTCTTGTCTATTTACGCAAGCAACACTCAGGTTGTCTTGGTTCAATTATACCTCGATGCTTGTGCCATCTTGCAATATCAAAACTCATGTAAGTTATACTCAGGTCGTTATGGTTCAATTATACCATGATGCTTGTATCAAATTTCATCAAATCAAGACCCAATGACGAAAACAAAGGAAGCACTGGCACTTTGATCACAACAGATGGCAACATTGAGAACGAATGCATATTAAGCTTTGCATTAGCTGCACACCATTATCATCTTAATCTTGCATTAGGTTGCATATCATTTAATCTGGCATTAGCTGCTCATCATTATCATCTTAATCTTGCATTAGGTTGCATATCATTTTAATCTTGCATTAGTATCATTGTTGGTATTTTGGTATGGTTTTGTCATTGATGTCAACACCTACTGAAAACTAGCACTTTGGAGATCCAGCAACATTCACCGGCAAGCAAGTAACTATTGTACAGTTACTGGTATATGGTTCACCGATAGGATATAATGTTCACCGGTACCTGGAATGATATGGAAGCCACTTGGTAATGTCGAAGACATCATGTGGACACTTTGTTTTAAAGAATTAATCATTGGTATATTCATATTTACATATTTGCTTTTATCGGCAAATAGGTCCAGGGTTATCTAGGGTTACACCGGCAAGTTTATCTTTTCCAGATCAACATGGCACGCTATGGAGATGATTTATTATTGATGTAAATGCATTAAGCCGACATGTTTAATCGGTTATTGCATCGGATATTATATTGTATGTAAAATGTTTTTATTGTAATATCTTGTAGAGCCGACCTACTAAAATTGGTCTTAGGTTATGGTATAAATGTAAGATCTTATTTGTAAGATCAAATGTGGAATGCGAAAAAGAATTGTGTGAAGGTATATGCAAGATTAAGCAGAGGTATACACAAAGACATCATTTGAAGGTGAAGCTAGGTTTTTGTAGAAGCATATCAGCATTACATCGGTACTGAATCCAACATATGAAGATGCTATTTTGTGCAGTACATTCTTATTGGATTTAACCATCCAACTGTAGTCAGTGTGACTCCCATTTTGTGATTGAGCAGTGAGCTCTAGGCTGTTGGCCTTTCTGCATGTGCAGACCCCATTTATGTACAATTACTATCTGCAGTAGTATTATCTGATTGTGGGTAAGGTTTCCCACTGTGGTTTTTCCCCTTACAGGGTTTTCACATACAAAATATTGGTGTTATGTGTTGTGGATGACTCTATGTTTATGTTTCATGCATTAATCTTTACCGGTATAGCAATTTACTATTAACACTGTCTACCGACACACTTAACTAGTTTACTGGTATTAAGCATTAAGTTGGTTAATTGGTTTTTGGTTTGAATTTATTAGACAACTGATTCACCCCCCCCTCTCAGTTGTCTCCGGGACCTAATAATTGGTATCGGAGCCTAGTCCTCTTTTGGAGAAGTTTAACAACTTGAGGAGATTCAATGTCTACTAATTATTTCAGGAAGGACAGTCCTAAACTTGATGGAACCAACTATGGGATATGGAAGATCAGGATGGAGACACATCTAAATTGCATCGGTAAAGACATCTGGGAAGTTACAAAGAATGGTTATACTGCTGCTGTAGTTGGTTAGACTGCTCCAACTACCTTAGCTAAAGATGAAGAGAATGATTGCAAAGCAAGAGAAGCACTTTTGAGCGCATTATCAGATCAACAAATCATGGGATTATCAGATAGGTCTACTGCTAAAGCTATTTGGGATCATTTGGAAACATTAAATGAAGGAGATTCCATAGTCAAGATTGCAAAACTTGAAAGCTTCCGAGTCAGGTATGAACATTTGAAAATGGAAGAAGATGAAAGGATTTATGCTTTTATGGAAAGAGTAAATGAAATTGTTTTAGGTATTAAATGTTGTGGAGGAACCTTGAGTGAGGATGAAATTGTTTCAAAAATCTTAAGAGGATTGCCACCGGCATATAAAATGAAGGTTACTGCTATAAATGAGTTGAGAACAATGCCTAATACATCAGTAACTAGGGATACATTGATTGGAAAACTTTCAGCCTTTGAAATTGAGGAATTTAGTCCTGTTGCTACTATAAAACTGATTTGGCCTTTAAAGCATTAACATCATCTGCTCCATCATTTGACAAATCAGACTGGAAAGCCTTTTATGCAAGAGAAATTGAAGAAACCAGGAAGGAGAATGAAGAGCTTGAAGAACTTGAAGCACTATTTGCAAGAAAAATGCCAAAAGGTCCAGTTGGAAGTAAGTATGAAGGTAAAGAACCCTTTAAATGTTTTAACTACAATAAGATTGGTCATATGGCTTCGAGATGCCCTGATAGACATGCTAGACTAAGAGAAGAAGCTAAAAGAACATACAAGCCTAATCCTGAATATCAGAGATACAGATTTAAGAAGAACAAAGACAAATCCTGTTACATTGCTGATGAAGGTGTGACTGATGATTCTGATGAGGATCCAATAGACAATGGATGGGTTTTTGTTGCTATAACAAAGGATCAACCGACACCTACTGCTCAACTGGTAGAACAAGCCCTAGCAGCTAAAGTTGAAGTAAAGGAAGAATGGATCATTGAATCATGATGCTCACATCACATGACTGGAGACAAAGGTAAATTCTTGAACTTTCAAGAATACAATGGAGGTTTAGTAAGATTTGGAGATGACAAAGCCTGTTCAATCAAAGGTAAGGGTTCAATATCTCTTGATGGTAAGCATAACACTGACAATGTCTACTATGTTGAAGGATTAAAGCATAATCTTTTAAGTGTTGGTCAATTAGTTGAGAAGGGATTTCAGTTACAATTTAAAAATGGAAAATGTAAAATCATGAATAGAACTGGTTTGGAAATTGCAACCAATAATCAGACTAGAGGTAATATCTTTCATTTGAATAACAGTGAAAAGGCATGCTTTATTGCACATATAGATGAAAGTTGGTTATGGCAAAGAGACTATGTCATGTAAACTTTGATTGCATGGTAAAAATCAGTACTTCTATGGCAGTTAGAGATCTACCTAAAATTGTGAAACCTCATAATACAATTTGTAAGGAATGTCAATTTGGAAAACAAGTTAGAGCTAGTTTCAAAAGTATTCCAGAAAAATCCAATAATGCTCTTGATTTAATTCACACTGATTTATGTGGTCTAGCTAGAACTAAAAGCTTACAAGGTGATATATATTTCATGCTAATTAGTGATGATTATTCTAGAATGTGTTGGGTTACTTTTCTCAGAGAAAAATCAGAAGCACTTGGAAAGTTCAAATTATTCAAAGCAATGGTTGAGAATGAAACCGGTAAGAAAATCAAATGTTTAAGATCAGATCAAGGAGGATAATTCACATCTAAGGACTTTAATACATTCAGTGAAGTGAATGGAATCAGAAGATAGTTATCAGCATCTCAGACACTACAGCAGAATGGAGTTGTTGAAAGGAAAAACAGAACTATCTTGGATGCAACAAGAAGTATGTTATCTGAAGCAAATCTACCACATGTGTATTGGAGAGAAGCAGTTAGCACTACTGTCTATACATTCAACAAAGTTAACATCAAAGGTGAAACTGGTAAGACCCCTCATGAACTATGGTTTGGTAATACTCCTACTCTTAAGTATTTCAGAATTTTTGGAAGTAAATGTTATATCATAAGAGATGAGTATATTGGAAAATTTGATCCTAGAAGTGATGAAGGAATATTTCTTGGTTATTCATCTAAGAGCAAGGCATATAGATGTTTTAATAAGAGATTGCAGAAAATTGTTGAGAGTACAGAGGTAAAGATTGATGAACAATTCAGAGGAACTTCAAGGTATATAGACTCTGAACCGGCAACAGAAATTGTGACAAATGAAGCTACACTAAATCCACCGGTACAGAATGAAGATCCAGTTACCCCGGTATCATCAGAGGATTCCACAGTAATTGAAGAACAACAACAAACTAAGACACCCCGGTATGTAAGATTGAATCATTCTGAAGATCAGATAATTGGAAACAAATTTAAAGGAGTTATGACAAGAGGGAGACTGGCAAATGAAGAGGTGTATCTTATTTCTCAAATTGAACCATCATCTATCAATGAGGCATGTGAAGATAAATTTTGGATTAAAGCTATGGAAGAAGAATTGGGACAAATTGAGAAAAATAATACTTGGACATTAGTTCCCCGGCCTAAAGATAAAAATGTAATTGGAACCAAATGGGTATTTAGAAACAAATTTAATGAAGATGGTAAGGTTGTCAGAAATAAAGCAAGACTAGTGTGTAAGGGATATTCTCAGAAAGAAGGAGTTGATTACAATAAAACTTTTGCACCAATAGCCAGAATTGAGGCAGTCAGATTATTCTTGGCCTTTGCAGCTCACAAGGACTACAAAGTTTATCAAATGGATATTAAATGTGCATTTTTGAATGGAGTTCTTGAAGAGGAAGTATATATTGAACAACCTGATGGATTTTCCTTGACAAATGACAATGATATGGTTTGCAGGTTAAAGAAAGCTCTGTATGGATTAAAACAAGCCCCAAGAGCTTGGTATGCAAGGCTGGATAAGTATCTTTTAAAGATTGGTTTTACTAAAGGAAATGCAGATAGCAATTTATATTACAAAATAACTAATGATGACATCTTGATTATTGAAGTATTTGTTGATGATATAATCTTTGGAGGAAAAGATGGATTATGTAAGGAATTTTCTATTAAGATGCAGCAAGAATTTGAAATGTCTATGATTGGAGAAATAAATTTCTTTTTAGGATTGCATATTTCACAGACTGATAAAGGTATATTTTTGAGTCAATCCAAGTACTTGAAAAAATTACTAAAGAAATTTGGGATGGAGAACTCTAAACCGGTAAGCACACCCATGACTACAAATGACAAATTATCTCAAAGGGATGAATCTACACCTGTTAATCCAACTAGATACAAATCTATGATAGGAGGTTTACTATATTTGACATAAACCAGGCCTGATATTATGAATGCAGTATGTATTGTTTCTAGATTTCAAAGTAATCCTAGAGAAAATCATGAATCAATAGTAAAAAGGATTTTCCGGTACTTACAAGGCACAACAAATCTTGGATTATGGTATCCTAGAGATGAAAACTTTGACCTATGTGCATACACAGATGCAAATTGGGCAGGAGATGTGGATGATAGAAAAAGCACCACTGGAGGAGCATTCTTTCTTGGAAAAAGATTAGTTTCTTGGTTGAGTAAGAAACAGAGTTGTACATCTTTATCAACAACATAATCAAAATATGTTGCAACAACAACTAACTGTACAGAGGTACTATGGCTTAAGCAAATGTTGAAAGACATAAAGGTAAAATGCAAGGAACCCATTACTATATATTGTGATAACACTGCAGCAATTGATATATCTAAGAATCTGGTATTACATTCTAAAACAAAGCATGTTTCTATCAAACTGAATTTTCTAAGGGAAAAAGTTGAAGAAAAAGAGATAAAAATGGTTTATGTGAATACTAAAGAATAGTTTGCAGATATTTTCACAAAACCTTTGCCTAAGGAGACCCATAAATATCTCGGAGATCAGCTTGGAGTCATACCACCACCAGTAGAGACTTAGACAGTTGATGATTGTCATCAACCGACAGAATTGAAAGACAAATCTTTTACTCCGGTTTTTGATGAGGAAGCTACTTCTCAGGGGGAGTAGTTGGTATTTTGTATGAGCTTGATTTTTGCAACTTTGGCATTTGATGTCAAAGGGGGAGAGATATCTATGAAAAAACACATTATCTTTTGAGGAGAGATTGGTATTGAAAATAAATCTTTGGCTAAACAATTGTTGCTCCCAGGGGGAGAGATTGTTGTTTAGGAGATTGTTGGTTTTTGGTATTTGGCATTTCTGTTTTGGCACTTTGATGGTTTTTCCATCTTGTGTTGCCATCAATGCCAAAGGGGGAGATTGTTGGTATTTTGGTATGGTTTTGTCATTGATGTCAACACCTACTGAAAACTAGCACTTTGGAGATCCAACAACATTCACCGGCAAGCAAGTAACTATTGTACAATTACTGGTATATGGTTCACCGACATGATATAATGTTCACCAGTACTTGGAATGATATGGAAGACACTTGGTAATGTCGAAGACATCGCGTGGACACTTTGTTTTAAAGAATTAATCATTGGTATATTCATATTTACATATTTGCTTTTACTGGCAAATAGGTCCAGGGTTATCTAGGGTTACACCGGCAAGTTTATCTTTTCCAGATCAGCATGGCACGCTATGGAGATGATTTATTATTGATGTAAATGCATTAAGCCGACATGTTTAATTGGTTATTGCATTGGATATTATATTGTATGTAAAATGTTTTTATTGTAATATCTTGTAGAGTCGACCTACTAAAATTGGTCTTAGGTTATGGTATAAATGTAAGATCTTATTTATAAGATCAAATGTGGAATGCGAAAAAGAATTGTGTGAAGGTATATGCAAGATTAAGCAGAGGTATACACGAAGACATCATTTGAAGGTGAAGCTAGGTTTTTGTAGAAGCATATCAGCATTACACCGGTACTGAATCCAACATATGAAGATGCTATTTTGTGCAGTACATTCTTATTGGATTTAACCATCCAACTGTAGTCAATGTGACTCCCATTTTGTGATTGAGCAGTGAGCTCTAGGCTGTTGGCCTTTCTGCATGTGCAGACCCCATTTATGTACACTTACTATCTGTAGTAGTATTATCTGATTGTGGGTAAGGTTTCCCACCATGGTTTTTCCCCTTACAGGGTTTCCACGTACAAAATATTGGTGTTATGTGTTGTGGATGACTCTGTGTTTATGTTTCATGCATTAATCTTTACCGGTATAGCAATTTACTGTTAACACTGTCTACTGGCACACTTAACTGGTTTACCAGTATTAAACATTAAGTTGGTTAATTGGTTTTTGGTTTGAATTTATTAGACAACTGATTCACCCCCCCCCTCTCAGTTGTCTCCGAGACCTAACAATCATTTCATTATCATTATCATCATACATCTCATTTTCAAGATACATCTTACATCATACATCTCATTTTCAAGATACATCTCATCATCATCATCTAGTCACATTCATCATTGCATCCATCACATGTATATCTATCGCATCATCAAGGAATCTTTCTTCACTTTCATATCTTCATCATTCTTCCAACTATCATCTATCATGTCTTATACATATGTATCTTTCCTGAAACCAAACGTTTTGATCATGTCTTATATAGGATATATTGTTCCTGAAACTAGACATTTTGATCATCTATGTCTTATACAGAAGGTGTCATTCCTGAAACCAGACATGATCTCAATCTTATCAATTCTATCAATCCATTTCATTTGATCCATTTTATCATGTCTTATACATGATGTATCTTTCCTGAAACCATACATTTTGGTCATGTCTTATACATGATATATTGTTTCTGAAACTAGACGCTTTGATCATCTTTTTCTTATACAGGCAGTGTCATTCCTAAAACTAGACTTGACCTCAATCTTATCAATTCCAATCAATCTTATAAATCTGATCAATCTGATCAATCATATCATTATCCTCATACATAATCATATAATATCAACAACATGTAGAATGCTAGATCACATTATCCACAACACACAAAACCACAAAATATGTTAGAAACATCTGTATTCATCAAATCCAGCCACCATCTGCATCATCATTTGAAAAAATCATATAGATTAAAAGCATATCATATAGCTCATCAAAATCAAAATCACTGTATTCATATCATATCATCACGCACATGTGTGACCACATACTGATCCAAAGGAAAATCAATGATACAAGTTCGAACCAATCATCAGTTAGAACAAATAAATGTCTAAAGTCCTTGGATATCAAGTTCCATATTGAAATCAATCAATCCAAGTTCCATATTGAAATCTATGACCCAAGTTCCATATCGAAAATCAATCAATCCAAGTTCCATATCGAAATCACTCAATCAAGACCCATATTGAAATCAAGCAACATATCAAAGTTTAGTATCATATCGAAATTAATCAATCAAGACCCATATCGAATCAGGACCCATATCGATAATTAGGACCCATATCGAATCAAGACCCATATCGAATCAGGACCCATATCGAATCATGACCCATATTGAATCAGGACCCATATTGAATCTAGACCCATATCGAATCAAGACCCATATCAACACTTGACCCATATCGACAATCAAGATTCATACCAACGCGATCATAATGGACATGTAGGGCATGTACGTGCTATGCCCACATTAGTCTTCCTCATTTCTTCAATATCCCTTTTAAAATTTATCGGTAGATAAATGTCAAAAAATTTAACAATTCAAATCATCCAACCTTTGAAAAATTGTACTACATCGGAAACTGCCTTGGAAATCATAATTTTCTCAATTTATCTCTCGAGGGGGCATATTGACATTAATTTCATATCGACACCAACTTCATATCAACTTTTCATATCACATCAATTCTTCATATTTGGGGCATCATATCGACTTTGGCGACAACATCATATCAAAATTTTTGGACGACAAATTAAACGTTTTCTTTAAATCAACATGTGGTCACACATTAACTCAAAGAGGGGCAAAATGTAGACACCTAAAACTGGCATATTAATTTAATCATCATTAATTCTTCCTATTAATTAAATTAGATTTAATTAATATCCCTACTCTTCTAATCACTTATTAGTTAAATTAACATTTAATTAATATACCCTTCTTCTATCTAAGCCATTTAATTAAATTCACATTTAATTAAATACCCCCCCCTCTAGCCATTTTAAATAAATTCACATTTAATTAAAAATATCAATTTATTCCCTTTCTCATTTTAATTAAATCTACATTTAATTAAAATCTCCTTTGCATCTAAATAAATCAAAATTTATTTGTAAATCCCCCCAACTTGCAAAATCCATCAAATGCAAGTTGCATCGTCTTTTGGCTACATTAAATCTTTTTAATTTACTAAAATTCCTATTTTCCCTCACCCACTTGCCAAATCCTACATTTCCCACTTGCCCTCCTAATTTATTCTAGAATCCCTCCAATCCTTCATTAATTAGCCTAATTCTCCTCATCATGTCTAATCCCTAAATTTGGGGAGTCACTTCCCCAAATTTGGAGAAAGTCTTCAAAATGCATTTAAGACCTTCTAATTTGTAAGGCACTTACAAATTTATCCCCTAAACCACTAGTGGTTTTCCCATTGGAGCAAGTTAGCCTCTAAAGTCTTCAAAAGGCATTTAATGCCTCTTACAAGCCCACACCCCTAACCCATGATGGTTTTCCACTTGACTATCTTTTATCCTTGCACAAGAGTTTACCTCTTGGACAATAGCCTGCTTCCTTGGATAAAAGAATTATCCAATGATGTCACCCCTTGAAGCCTTCCCTAATGCTCAATTAGCATCTAATGCTTGCTTACAATCTCTCAAGCCGTCTCAAGATGACATTTATCAACTTGAGACTGGATTGAATCCCTCACATGGATATATAATTTTCAATCCTAGCCCATGTTGAGATTGCTCAATCTCAACCATCCATTTCTCTATTTTCTCTATAAATAGAGCCCATTTCCTCATTCTCAGGATCCAAGTTTTTATGAATGTAATTTTTTATCCATCCACTTCTATTGCATCCAATCTATAGTCTAACTATGTTGTGCAGGTTATCAAGGAGCTCAATCCCCATCACCAAGCATTTAGGCTATTTTAATTGCATTATAGCTTAGTTCTTTTAATACATGTTAGAATATCTTGCTAGCTTAATTCATATCATTTTCATAGCATTCTCATATCTCATCCTCATATTAGCCTAATTAGTTCACTTAATATTTTAATTTGGAACTCATTTTATATCTTCATCTTGCACATTGCATCTTCATCCATCATCTCATCTTAGGTAGGATCTTAGTTGTATGCATTTTGATCCTAGAATCATCATTCATAACTCGTTCTCTAGGTTGTCATACTAAGGATCAAGTGCTCTTCCAAGTGAGGGCCACCTCGAATCTTAGAGATCTTTAGATATAGAGGAGCATGGGACGAGCTTAACAACCTTGAGATTTCTTGGACTAACAATTAGACTAGTTTGCATTTTTAATCTCTTGATTTCACTAACGTAATGTCTTATGTGTGTGCGATTTGTGTTTTCTTGCAGATGACAAGGTTTGTCTCCCTAAGAAATTGGGGGGTGTGGGTATTAGAGATTTACATTTTTGCCTGGTTTGGATAGTGATCCGAGAGGATCCAGAAGACGTGGCAATTTTGTTTAAAAAATTTTGGTTTGAGAATTTGAACCCCCAACCAACCTCATCCTATTCTCATGCACTACCACTAGTCTAAGCACTTTTATCGGGAATCACATGTGAGGAGCCCGTCTTTTGTTGTCTACAAAAGGTGGAAAATCCAATTAAGAGGGGATCAGGTGGTTTGAACCCCCGACCTCCCATTTCCATAAAATGCACCCAACCATTGTGGCAACGAAATCTTCAGAGGTGTAAATAGAAAAGCTTTTTTTTGTTCAAGCGTGAGGTGAACCAAGGATTTAGGAGCTCAGGTTTAGCCCGAGCCCCCCCCAACATATACATGAATTTTAACCATAAATCAATCCAAAAATTCCATGAAATAAGGGGAGCCCATAGTAATTTAAATAAGCCCGATTATTAAAATTTGAAAGGCTCTATTTAGTTGATATGGGGAATTTTATTGTTAACCCTATTATAACAAATAGAATTGTATAAAAAGGGGTAGTATTTGGCTCATAAAGGCAATGAATTTCTCTTGGAATCTAAATTAGAATTCTAGATAGAATTGGAGAATAGGAGTCTTGAAGCATTTTGTAAGCACAAAGACATTTGTCAATTTGTAATACTCTTCAGTGTAATTGGGTTAAGAGGCAATTGAAGTCTAACCTAAGGAGAGTAAGCGAATGTCTTTAGGTGCAAGAGGAGACTATAAGAGATGTTGTAATGCAGGTCTGGAGCTTGGATGATGTAAAAAGACATTTTAAGCTTGGCGTCATCAATAAAGCGGTCCTACATTGAGAAGCAGACCCGAAGACGTAGCCAATTGACGAACTCCATTAACAAACTCGTGATCTCTCTTCTTCTCTTCTATCTTATAATTCTCTCTTAGTCGTTTTAGTTTTAATACCTTATTTATGTTATTAAGTTGTGTAAATAATTAAGTGAACTTAGCTTTTGTAATTTCAACGGTTAAAAAACATAACCACACAATTCTGTTTGTGATCGGGAAAAATTTGTAATTTGAATTAAGCATAATTTAATTTGTAAGCCTTAATTACATATCAAGTGGTATCCGAGCAGTTTAACAGGAAATTGTAAGTGGTGGATGTTAACAAGGTTGAAATTAAAGCAAGGAGAAGGTGCACTTGAAGAGTTTAATCTGGAGATCGGATCAAGGCGAGTTACTCAAAGATCAACCATGACACAACCAAAAGAAGGAAAATGTTTGAGTCCTGAACTCTTTGAGAATGAAGAACAATTTTGTAAAGAATTCCTAGACATGAAGATGATGGTTGAATATTTGTACAAGGACAAGAAGAAGAAAAAGGAAGGCAAGGAAAGAAAGAAGAAGGAGGAAGGTGAATCCTCTATGAAAGATGACAAAGGTAAAGGAGTAGGAGGTGGTAGTGACCCCTTGAACCTCCGTCTTCATCTTCTTCATCTTATTCATCCTCTTCATCTTCTTCATCCTCTTCATCATCATCTTCTACTTCTTCCCCCAGAAAGAAACAACTTGCACAGTCCGAATCTAACTCACCTTTGTTGAAACTTGATGTTAAATTTGAATTGCCAACCTATAATGGAGAAGTGGATGCAGAGAAACTTGATAATTGGATAGAACAAGTTGAAGTTTATTGCATGATTCAAAACTTTACTGATGATGCTTCAAAGATCCAATTAGCCACTCTTCGCCTTGGAGGCACAACCTTAATCCGATGGGAGATAATAACTCAGGAAGATCTTAGCCAATATGGTAAAATAATTTCATCTTGGTTTGAGTTTACAACTGCACTTAAGAAACAATTTTATCCATTAGGTCACATGCAAAAATAGTAATGAATTAGCAATCATTAAGGCAAGAGAAAGGACACAGTGTGCAAGAATATACACAAGAGTTTAGGAAAAGAGCTTTAATTTTGGGCATTCCTTTATACACGCAAGAAACCTTGTTAAAGTATATAGGTGGATTATATGAGAAATTGAGACATACAATACTTATGTTTAATCCAACTAACCTTGATGAAGTTAGTGTGCAAGCTATCCATTTGGAAACAAGCTCAAGGAATAGCCATGGCAGTCTTTTCATGGAATCCAGTAAAGAGAAAGGGAAGGAAAAATTGCAGCAAACAACTTTCGTGAAGAAAGAGGAGGGGAAGCCTTATTGCTCACACTGCAAAAGGGAAAGGCACGAAGATGCAAAATGTTGGAAATTGCATCCTAATTAGAAACCCAAGTCGTTCAAGAATCAAAAGGGTAAGAAAAAGACCATAGCTATCGTGAAAGACCTTGGTTTAGAATATGGTGACGAATCCAAGATAACAATTGTGGGTATAAAAGGTATCATGTCTATTGCTAATACTAGCTCCCATACTTCCTCTATAAATTGTAATGAGGTCTCTATTGAAAGTAAAAGGAATGAATTGTTTCACATAAGGGCTATTGCAAAACAAAGTAAAATTGATACACTCATAGATAGTGGATCACAAGTGAATTTAATCTTTGAACAAGTTATTAAGCAATTGGGATTAAAGACAATACCTCATCCTAAACCATATCCATTGGGTTGGGTGCATGATAATGCTCGGTTACATGAATCAAACCAATGTAAACTTCGATTCGCAATCACATCCAAGTTTTTATATGAGGTAGAGTTAGATGTAATTCTGCTTGACATCTGTGGGATGGTTTTAGGCAGTCCTTATTTGTATGATATAAAGGCTATTTATTACAGGGAACATAACAAGTATCATTTGTTTAAAGATGGAATTGAATTCATTGTGAAAGGTCATAGCATGAAGAATGATAGATCTATTGTAAAAACAAGGCATTTGAAGATGATTGTAAATTCAAGCAATACACTAACCCTCATGTCTGTAATAGCTAATGATATTAAGCATGAAGATTCTAATCATGATAAGATGTCATAGAAAGCACAATATGAGGAGAAGTTGCAAGCACATTTAAGCCTTTAGCCAAAGGTGGTAAAAAAGGGTTTGAATGATTCATTTTCTAATGATGTTCCTGTTGATGAGTATATAGTGTTCATAATTTCATTAAGGTGGACAAATGATACTGGGCAAGTGAGGCAACAATGCCCTCACTTAAATTCTACTTAAAAATAAACCTTGTGGTGGTCCAAAAACTTCTCAATTGAGAGGATCCATAAGACGTGGCATTGTTCCATCTCTGCTCCAATTGAGGATTTGAACCCCCAACCAACCTCATCCTATTATCATGCGCTACCTCTAGGCTAAGCGCTTTTATCAGAATCATGAGTGAGGCGCTCGTGTTTTGTTGTATACAAAAGGGTGGAAAATCCAATTAAAAGTGGATTGGGTGGTTTGAACCCCGACCTCCCATTTCCTTCAAATGCGATGAACCATTGCGGCAATGAAGTAAATTGAAAAGCTTGTTTTTGTTCAAGCGTACGGTGAACCAAGGATTTAGGAGCTCGGGTTTACCCTGATGAATTTTAACCATAAATCAATCCGAAAATTCAATGAAGTAAGGGGAGCCCATAATAATTTAAATAAGCCCGATTATTAAAATTTGAAAGGCTCTATTTAGTTGATATGAGAAATTTTATTGTTAACCCCATTATAGAAAATGGAATTGTATAAAAAGGGGGAGTATTTGGCTCGTAAAGGCAATGAATTGCTCTTGGAATTTAAATTAGAATTCTAGATAGAATTGGAGAATAGGAGTCTTGAAGTATTTTGTAAGCACAAATATATTTATCAATTTGTAATACTCTTCAGTGTAATTGGGTTAAGAGGCAATTGAAGCCTAACTTGAGGAGAGTACGTGAGTGTCTTTAGGTGCAAGAGGAGGCTATAAGAGATGTTGTAATGCAAGTATGGAGCTTGGATGATGTAAAAAGGCATTTTAAGCTCGATGTCATCAATAAAGCGGTCCTACATTGAGAAGCGGACCCAGAGACGTAGCTAATTGCCGAACTTCGTTAACAAACTCGTGATCTCTCTTCTTCTCTTCTGTCTTATAATTCTCTCTTATTAGTTTCAATTTTAATACCTTATTTATGTTATTAAGTTTTGTAAATAATGAAGTGAACTTAGCTTTTGTAATTTCAAAGGTTAAAAAACATAACCACGCAATTCTGTTTGCAATTTGGATAAATCTGTAATTTGAATTAAGCACAATTTAATTTGTAAGCCTTAATTACTGATTAGATAGGGAGAGTATTTTCACTGCTTCTTCCCTCCCTAAGGGGTCGGCTATCTGAAACTTTCTTTCTTTGTGTCATTCTGTTATTCTACCTGATTTATCTTGGCTTGTTCACAATGGTCGTAAGGCTAGATTTTGGGAGGAGGTTTGGAATGGGTACCCATCTATGACCAGTATTCGAGATTGGTCTGACCTTATGCTAGTACTTAAATCTCATTGGGGTAATTTTGTTTCTGATTATTTTTGGGTGGATTATTCAGGTGTGGTTCCTATTGCTTGTTGGAAGCTAATTGAATCTTTTTCTATTTCACAAGATTTAAAGGATGATTACTATAGGGTTATGCAATCTAGGGTGATAATCTTTTTGGAAAAACATGATGAGCTTATTTGGGTTAAGGCTAAATTAGGTTCCTATTATGTGAAGGAAGGATATTCTTCCTTGTCCGAGGCTAATGATTGTTTTGATTATTCTACTAAGCTCTTTTGGGGATCTACTTGTTTGCTAAAAGCTGGTTCCTTTGCTTGGTTGGCTGTTCAGGATAGGATTTTAACTGGTCTTAGGCTTGATCGGTTGGGGATTACCGCTGTTTTTCCATGGTTTTTTTGTGGACACTTTATTGAGTCCGTTAATCATCTTTTCTTGTATTATCCCTTCTCTTCCTAGTGTTGGTATTGGTTTTTTTGGGAAGGTTGGGTGGTCTACTATTGTGTGCCCCTCATTATTGGATCAATTTGCCAGCTGGCCGGTATGGTTTTCTTCTTCGTCTTCCCTGCTTTCATGACTTTGGGAAGGGACCTTCTCTGATCATTTGAAATATATGGATTGAGAGAAATAATAGGATCTTTAGGAAGAAAAGCACCTCACTTCTAGATTTTTTGCTTACTATTAAAAGATCAATTTCCGAAGTGGTTATGTCTTTTATCTTTAAAAATCAATCTCAGCTCATAACATTTTCCTCATAGGATAATTATATCTCCAAGGGTTGGGCTTTATTATGAGCCCCTTCTTCATGTGGATCCTTTGATAATGTTTGTTCTAAGGTACAATTCTGTTGGTTCCTTTGGTGTTGATAGTGGTGATGTGGCTTGATAGTCTTATTCTGTTATGAAGGGATTTTTATGATTTGAAATGTGACTCTTTAATGATTAGATGACATGTTCTCTTTGAGTATGGGATAGAGTGTTCAACATTGATGGTGGTTTGACCTTTGTCATTGTCTAGGATTTCATACATTATGCTTATGTATGTCTTAGAGAGAAGTGACCTGGGTCGTGATACGGTCCCTGCTGACATTGGGATCTCATGCTTCGCGTTATCTATCTTGCGCTTGTTTTGATTTGACATGTGGTTATTATTAGCATTTCAAAATATCATTTCTTGAATATGAGTCGCTGTTAATAAGGTTTTAATACTTCTCTGATTTCCGTATCTCTTCCACATGTATGTTTTTATTGTTCGGTGGATTTTGATAAAATTTAATATATTTTCATGGAAGGTGAGCCGACATATGTTAATGATGAATTGATAGTGCCTTTGGTAAGCCTTATGAAGTGGGTACATATTGTGCCTCGTACCATTGTCTCCTTGGCTTTCTCTTTGGTTGAGGTTTTGCTTTGTATCACTGTCTTCTTCGCTTTCTCTTTGGTTGAGGTTTTCTGCTAAAAAAAAGGAGAATCATGTGGGGCTTCCGCAACATCCTTGGCAAGTTAGGGTGGATATCTCTTATTCCACTGAGAGGCTTTCAATGGTATTTTCTATGAGCTGTAGTCATATTGAGGAGGCAATCCATACTCTAATCGATAATTCCTTGCTGGAAAGTAATTCTTCTGCCCTTCTTTCTGAAGTAGCTTCAAGTTTTCTTACTGTTGTTATGGATATTTCTCTAGACTTTCCTTTGGCTCGTTTTATTGCTCTTAAGTATGTGAATCATGAGCTCTTTGATGTGGATATTCTGGAATTCTTGCTCAATTCATATAGACTAGAATCTGGTTTTTTTCCTATTGATGGTTTGGTGGATTTCAATACCTTCATGGATAACACACACATTTGTGAGCTCCTTGCTATGGTTAGATTTGGTGTGCGGGTGGGTGTTCTCAAGGATTTTATTGAGGATTTTAAGAATCTCCTTTAAGTTTTGGCTCCTTCTCGGGTGTCTTTTGCCCTTGCTTGTTTTTTGGGGTTGTAAACTCTTCTTGGGCATCCGAGTGTCTGTGATGGAGTGGACCCTTTGGTTATTCCACCACTGCAAGTTGTTGCTCATGTTGTTGATGACTCTGTCGATGATGCTTATGTGGATGGGATTGTGTAGCCTTCTCCTATTTTGCATTTGGGACCTGATCTTTCTTGTTTGGAAGAGGATTTGATTTTTGTTGGCACTAGTGATTGGTTCGGTTCGGTGGATTATATGGATATTTGTCCTTCCTCTTCTTCTGATTCTGAGTAAATGCTGGTCTTGTGACTTCACTTTTTGTAATTACTCAATGTTTTTGTAATCTCAATGTATAATGTGCATCATGCTGGTATATCAACATGGGGTTGGTGGGTGGTTTCATGTTATATCTTTGGGATTCTTCTTTTTTTGGATGGGTTCCATGCACATTGGTGAATTGTTTCATTTCTGAAGCCTTTTTCTACTCTTTTTTATATTAATAAAACTTTCAGTGACCCTAGGTCACTTTTATATTTTTAATAAAAAAAAAAAAAAGAAGAAGAAGAAGAAGAAGAAGAAGAAGAAGAAGAATTAGAATACAATAATATAAGAATTCTAATATTTTCTATATGACTCTAACCTTAACTTAAACTTAAGTGTGATTATATCTGTGTAACATATTTAACCTAAGTCTAACCTAACACCAAGTTTAAACACAACTTTAACTTAATCATAATTCAAACTTTATATTTGGATTGTATTTAATATATCATGTATTTATTAATAGAAGCATAACCTAAAGTGGTAGCATGAGGTGGGGTGTAATGACGTGATTGTGTTAAAAGAAAGTTTTTTAAATTAAAAAAAAATCATAACACAAACTATTTAATTAAAATTGAACCGTCACCTGTCATTCAATAACAAGTGAAAAAGAACTATAAATGCATAAGTTTCAAAATAATTATTTCTCAAAACAAAATAAAGGTGCAAATAGGAGAGAGAGGAGAAAGTTGTGTAAATGACAAATAAATAAAAGTGGAAACAACTGCAAACAAATAAATTACGGAGCATAAGTAAGCAATACTTTATAGCCAAAAATAGTAATAAAGTTTTAATGGTTGTTTATTTATTTATGTAATATTCTACTTTAACTATTTGATAGTAAAATAGTTAGTTATGAGTAAACAAAATTTATGTATTGATGTAATAGTTATTAGTAAATAAAATAACTTAAATAAAATTTATGTAGTCATGTAATAGTTTTTTAAAATAAAATAGTGAATATAAATAAAATTTATGTATCCATTTAATAGTTATTAGTAAACAAAATAGTAATAAAGTTTTGATGGTTGGTTATTTAATTTAAAATTTTAAAAATATAATTTGATCTATTAAAAAATAATAGTAAAATAAAATAATTAATAGTAAATAAAATTTACGTAGTCATGTAATAGTTTTAATAAATAAAATAATAAATAAATTTACATATCCATGTAATAATTTTTTTTAATAGTATTTATGTATCCATATAATAGTTACTAGTAAAGAAAATAGCAAATAATGTATCCCAATGTAATATGAAATTTCCATTTTATGTATCCATATAATATTCTAACTTAATTATTTGAATTTAACAATTAAAACAAATTTATGGTATAATTGATTATCATGTCTAACTTATAATCAAAAGATTGTGGGTTCAATTCACACTAAGGTTGGAAAAGCTAATTTAGTAATTGATCAATTTAGTTTAGAGAAATTAATTAGTGATCATTTATTAATTAATTTAGTTTTGTTAGTAATATTCTATTTTTTAATTTAGTTTGGAGAAAATTTCTTTTTATTTATATTTAGTAATTTATTCAATTATTTAACAAATCAAACGTTAAATATGTTTATATTTTAAATGCATATATTTTTCCATTAAAAAATATAATTTAATTTATATACATTTAATTAAGTTATTTATACATAAATAATTTGTAGGATGCCTCGTCGTCCAAGGTCAAGTTTTGAAAATGAAGAGCAATGAAGAGAGCATCAAAGAGAATATGCTCGAAATTATATGAGACAATGACATGGATAAATGACAAATGCACAAAAAGAGGAAGTAAGAAGTCTTACAATTGAAGATAAACAAAAAGAACAAAAGAGAGAGAATATGCTCGAAATTATATGAGACAACGACATGAAGAAATGACACACAGACAAGACAAAATAGATTGTCAAAACCAAATGATAGAGAAATAAGTGTTAAATGTAGGACAAATATGACAATGGAAGAGTTTGAAACAAAAAAGGGACAACATGCAAATAAGACGATAACACACTGTATACGAACATCTTAGGATGATCAATATATATTGAGAAGAAGAATGCAAAGAGCTATGCATTCTGATCAATTAAATGAGATAGAAAGACAACAAATACAAGTTCGCAATTGAGAATATTATGTGAATTTTTCTCTAAGAGAAGGTAAAGTGATGAAATAATCCTTTTAGAATTAAAAGGGAGATTAAAAAAGTAAAGGTTATTATAATCCTTTGGTTTAAAGAAAGGTTAATAAAGAATGTTTATGAAAATCTCTTTTAAAAGATAGTTATATTTGTATTTATTAAAGGGTAAATAAAGGTGACCTTTTTAAAAGGGTGTGATGGTTTGGAAACTTTCCCTTGAAAGGTTATATAAGTCATTTATGTGAGACTTGGAAGGGGGAATGGAGATCACTCATGGAAGAAGAAGAAGGTGGTGGCTTGGAGGGCTACGAGCATTAGTGAGAAGGGGCACATAGTGTGTGTCCAACTCGAGGTACATTGTACACTTGAGGGTGTCCTATTTTTTCATGCTATGAAGGCATATAAGGTTCTATGTAAGAACCAGTTTCCTTAATGGGGTGCCATAACCATAAAGGAACCAAGGCCACTGGAATCTTCTTAGAGTGACAATGATCGTTCTAAGTGCTCAAGAATAAGGTATAAGTATTTGAAACCTGGATGCTATAAGATATTGTGAAGGTTTTGTTGGCATTTGGCATTATAACAGACAATGGGAGATTGTTGGCATTTCAATAAGGATATTGAGAAGGTTGTTGATGATTATGGATATAACTGATTAAGGATGTTTACTGTCTTAATATTATTATTTTGTCATTGATGTCAAGAAATTGATTTTCTAATTCATTATGATGTTGCCATATCTTGAGAAGACACAGAAAGAATATGATGAATAAGGGGATGAATAAGGTATTCAATGGTCAACTATTACCGAGTCAGACAATGATGAGATCATGATGTTTAGATTGTTTTAACATCATACATATGTTGTAAATTGTAAGGTTAATACTATACTATGTTACCAAGCAAAGAACCTAGTCGGTAAACCCTAAGGAACCTAGTCGGTAAACCCTAAGGTTATCGCTATCGGTTAATGAGGGCAGAATGTCTACTGAGTGAAGTTTAGTATCTACCGAGTTGTTACCGAGTCGTAACCAAGCTGTAACAAAATACATTAAATGGTTACATGCGTTATTTAATGAAGGAAGCTAATGAGCTGAAACTGATTAAAAGACTGGTATGCCGTGCATGAAGTTTGTTAATGAATCTATGGCAAAGGAAAATCGGCATGAAGATCTACAGCTCAGATTGAATCGCAATACCCTAGCACAAGCTCCAAGAAATGTATGCAAGTTCCAAGGCAGGGTAAAACATTTTCAGATCGAAGGATACATTGAACCTGGTCAAAGTTTGAAGATCTGATGGCTATTCTTGATAATGGGAAATGTGATCAAGGAGATTAAGCGGTTGGCGAATTTTTTATAAATAGGGAACTATTTATAAACAATGTATGCGGGCAAATGTATGCACAGGGATGCTACATAGTGTTTATTGAGCACAGAAGCTTGAAGACCTGTTTGAATAATAGAGTATAGAAGCCCAGCAGATGGACAAGATTAGTTCTATGTCTCGATTGTATTGAGCAAATAAGAATCTGCTTTAGCATTTTAGATGTGAAGTTGCAAATAGATTTTTATTACTATTATTTTGTGAAAGTGACAGAAAATCTCTTAACCGAGTGGACTTAACAGTCTTATTTGTAAAACCCTCTAGCAAGGTGACATTCTGATTGAGTGTTTGAAATCCTTTAACAAGGTCACTTCTAACAAGGTGAAGATCCTAACAGATCTGAGGGAAATCCCTTAACCGGGTCACATCTAGCAATGTGTTTGTAATCTTTAACAAGATTTGCTTTTAACCGAGCATACTCTAGAAGAGTATATTTCTTAGTGGGTCCGAAATCCCACAGTGGTTTTTCCCTATTTGGGTTTCCACGTTAAATCTGGTGTTATGAGGTTTATGATGTTTATATGCTTTTGAGTTTGCATGTTTAGCAGTTTTGGTTATATTACTGAAGTATATGTTACCGAGGTTGAATCTGATGTTTTTATGGAAGATTAAGTTTGTATGATTCACCCCCCCCTCTCATCTTGTTGGCTATTGGATCTGTACTTACATTAAGTATCAGAACTATCAGGTTTTGTATATGATTTGATGATAATATGGTTGAGCTATGTGGCTATGCTATTAGTTTATTGTGCTAAAAATTGACTTTATAATTATTAATAGATTATTACATGTCATATGTAGTCAATTTGTCTATTTACATCTAATTCAATATTATCACATCTTGTAATTGATCTTAACTTTAATATTTAATCTATTAATTCTATTGTAATTACTTGATTAAGTCACGGAGAAAAGTGCCATCATAGGGAATCAGTCCAAAGACATCGTCAATCTAATAGGAACACTTAGATTAATTCTAAAGGGATAAATTCTTTAACAATAGATTGTGCGCTAAAAACACCAATGATAGTGTTCAAGATGGAAAAAATGTTGATTATCAAAATCATAAATAAAATAATAATTCACAAGAGGAGTTAACATCTCCACTAAGAAGACAAAGACTATTGGAAAGAACAAAAAATAGAAGGGATCAAAGAATAGTTAATAATAATAAAAATATTGAAATTTATTTGAAGACTTTACAAATGATATTTCGGCATGGACTAGATAAAATTTCTACACCAAGTATGTGCTACATTTGTCAAGAGAGTTATCCTGCAATGAAGGTTGTATGGGTGTATGAGGGCCCTATTTGTAATTGATGCCAACAAGAGAAGAATGAACATCAGTTTTCAACATTAAACAACAAGGATCTTGGTCCCACAACCATTAAGACTTTCAAATTTAACAAAGATATAGGTGTAGGATTTTGCCAAGATCAAGGGTACAATGCAAAGCATAAAAAGAGAGACAATAGAATGACAAGAACAAACTGTATTCTCATCAATATGCAAATGATCAACTGGATTAACCAATACAATGAATATAGGCCTGCTTATATAGGCAAGGCCATATGGATGTATGAGCACACAAATATGACATGTGGCTCAATGAGAAACAAGGGTAGGTAAGAAATACTAGGGGTAGGTAGGAGAAATAATATAATATTCCACAAGAGGTGGATGACCCACCGAATGTGGAGTGTAACAGCAAAATAAGACCACAAAAGGTGGAATTTCTCCTACAAGCTCTATCCCTATGTGCACACTTCCCTAAGTGTCTCAAATCCAAACTACGAAGAGATGCATTATCCTAAGTTAACTTAAGTAAAAGTGTAATAATATCCAAAATGAATATTTATTTACACCAACAATAGGAAACATTGATAATATGTGTCAACCTAATTTTTCAAGTAACACATGCAATTGGAGGTCAATACAAATATAAAGGACATACCATAATTTTTCCACAAGAAGTAAGAGAACTAGCTAAAATTTTACCACATTGAATAAAAGATTTACCAGTCATTATTGTTTGAAGAAAGGACCAACATGAAACAAATTATAATTTTAGAGTAGGAGAGAGGGTATAAATCCTGACACTTAAATATAAAATAAAACATGATAATTTTTATAGAGATGTTCAAATTGATGAATTGCACTTAGTGAACTTACATGAAATACAGATGAAAATATTTTTGACCAGCTAAATTATGTTGATATGGAGTTTAATTCAAATGCAAATGATTATGTATTTGTGAGTCCAATAATAGAGATAGATGAAGGAAAAATTATTAATCACACTATATCAATGGCCTCTAAACCACCAAATGCTCGAACAAAGATGGAATTAATTCATGCATAGGTAAATAACCCTAATGTAGATCCTGGATTACCAATTAATTGGCCAGGAATTGGAGCATCTCTAGTGAATGAGTATGCCGCTAAAGGAATACTTGATATGGCTTTTCCAACACTATTTCTAGATGGATGACATGATTAAATGATAGAACCACAAATGAGGAGAGGCCATCTATATGAGTTTGTTAACCATTTATTTTGATATAGAGATCATCATTTTGGATGACACCCACGATTTAGATATTATATGATGAATATGATTATGTGACATCATGCATAAAATTCATCAACAATGTTTGTCAAAAAGAGCTTGCAAGACATGCCAATCACAATCAATGAGTTATGAGAACATATGAAAAATATCCCTGTAATGCCCCACCAGGAAACCCCGAAGGGATTAAGCTAAAACACAAGAATAGAGTGCAATTTTTTTTTTTAATTAAACACAACACAATGGTACAACAAGTTATCATAAGTTCAGATACTACAGTGGACGACTAAATAACACCTAAAGAGTTTCCCAACGTGATTACTTAATTCAACATTTAACTCAAATCACGTTAATTAATCCAATTATGCTGATTAACTTAATGACAAGATAATACTTAAACAAAGATCATTTATTTCGGTAAGATAAAAATATAGATCACATGATAAGGTTCATCCATTGAGGTTAAAAGTATAGGTGACATGATAAGGTGACATGATTAAGTTCATCCAATAAAATTTAACCAAGCATTACATACAATCTTACATTAAACATATGCTATGCATCTAATTTCATAACATACTTTAATTTCATCATAAACTAATGAATGCTTTTCATGCATACTTAATTGCATAATCAATAACTGAATACATTCCATTATTCAAATCTACATTCTTCATGATCCAATTTACTGCATTTAATAAGATGACTACATACATGCATTTAAGATTAACTTTATCTAATCCACATTATACATACTAACATAATGCCATCCATACATGTTAAATTAAAAGGAAACATAAGAATGTAAAACACCACATAACACTGAAATGATCTCAGAGTTCACCCCTAGTAAGCTACATCTCCGGGTCTACTCAACTGCAAGACCTCTCTGATAATTAAATAATAGAGAAGAATACATAAGGTTCACATCATTTACAATCCTGCCATCAAGGCGAATATAACCAATAATACATACGACCCTATTGGTCAAATGAAAACATGAATGATCCCTCAATATGAAAGAATCCAACTAAACATAATAAGAAGCAATTACAAAAGATCAACTGGAGCATCAACGAAACTAAATCTTCACAACCCAAGGTCTAACATGATATTAGGTTCTCACAAGGGCATAAACATCAGGACAACTCCTCAACAATGCTCCTATCAAGACAACAAAACAACACACTAGCGAACATAAGGGACAAGTGTCATCACATAACCTGGTATGGTTACCATGGCAGGTCTTCATAGGTTCTGACCCCATCCACTAGTTTACCCTGACAACCTATTCCAAACCTCCAGCCCATCCAAGCCTCATGTGGACCCAACACAACCTTTCGTGAAGACAAGGTTGCTGGTTTGCCATTTCAGGCCTTCTCACTGCATGCCGAGTCTATGCTAGCACTCATCCCATGCGTGAGGCACAATTATCTTACTTAGTGATTCATTAACTAACTCTCTAATATGCTATTAGATTATCACTTATTTAGACACACTTTCGATGGGTTACCCAACAACCACTTTGGGCACGACCCCCAATCGAAAGCCAATTTCCCAAATGACACTAGACTATACTCAAACGAACTCTTAAACCAAGGAATACACAAGGTCAAGTAAACAGAGTTCAACATGGTAGGAATACCTACTTGGTCAAACAAGACTTCATACGAGGTGTACTGGTTGACGATACTCTAACTAGAGACCTAACCAGCTATGGTCAACCACAAACCAACATTCAACACCCACATAAGGGACATGACCAGTTACACCACCACCACAAGACAACAGTCAAAACTTGAGATCGAGGATAGAAACAGGTACCCAATTCAAACTTACGACAGGATTCAACAAACAAAATCAAAGACTTGCCATTTGTTAAACAAATGCGAATACAAAAAATTAAACATGCATAGGCATAGATTGGAAAAGACAATCTTCTTTCCTATTGTTTCCATACAACAATCGATCTAGTTTTCTAAAGGATATAAGTTTTCAAAAAAACAATTACAGAAAATCAGCATACAAGATAAATTCAATACCACAATTGGAATAGTACAATTTTGCCTATTTCCCAATATAGAGAGAAATATAAATTAAACAATTTATTTTACTAAATGAAAATATCATCTACTTGCCAATTTTCCAAATGATACATTACTAAATTTCCAATGTTTCCAAATAATACATTATTTTATCCTTTTCCTAAAAAAGATACTTCCTGCGTACATAAAGACAAATACCAAAATTAAATATTTAATAAATATTTATTAATCCACGATTAATAAAATATAAAAAATTAATAATTAATAATAAAAATTTACCAATTAAATATTAATTAATATATATATTAATTCTCATTAATAAAATATATATTAAATAATAATTAATTAATAAATAAAAACTATTAAAAAAAAACTTTTTAATAAAATAAAATTAAAAACTTTTTTTTTTTTAACAAAAAATTTCACTTCCTAGAACACAAAGCAAACTCATAAATTTCTTGACTTAATATTTTAAAAGTCAATTTGATTTTTTGATTTTTATTTTTTTATATATTTTCACAAGTTATGATTTTTTGATTTCTTTTTCTTTCTGTAAAAATTAAACTCCCATTGCCAAGTTTATTTATAAAATTTTCCGAGTGAAGTAAGCAGGGAATAATTTTTTTATTTATTTTAAATTTATTAAAACTAATAAATTCAATACCCAAACTCTGGGTATACACAGCCCCAACAAAACATATTTTTTATTTTATTTTTTTAATCAGAGATTATAAAAATCTCTTTTCCCAGAGATTATAAAAAAAATCTCTTTTCCCAGCACTCTGAGAAAACAGAGTTTAATAAAATCATAGACAAATTTATTTTTGTTTAAATAAAAATGTTTAATAAACTACAACCATCCATAAAATTATTTTCTGAAAAAGAATTTATACTAGGAACAAAAAAAAAAAGAAATTCCCAAAAATTTTACCAACATGACTTTTCCTTTCACCACAAATTTACAAATTCATACAACAGGAAAACAAAACCCTTTCCCAAACCAGGAAACCCTTTCTCAAATTTAAACAACTTTAAAAAAACTCCCCAAACAGGATCTTTAAGAAAAATCAACATACAGAGAAGTATTTTTTCTTTTTCGTGAACTCACAGGCATAATATGGAAAAATATTCAACCTAAACTTTTAGGTTGAAAAACATTTTCTAATAAATCATAATATTTAATAATAAAAGAAATTATTTTTCTAATTTCCAAAAAGTAAATGGGAAAGCTATTTGTAAAAATCATTTCTTTTATTTCTCTTTTCTCATGACATTTAATTAACTTTTCTAAAAGTAATTAAGGCAATAGTTTTAACTATATATATATTTTTTAAAGGGCAAAGAAATTAAATTAATTCTATTTCAAATAAATTTAAATCTTTCCTTTCCAAAAGCATAAACAGAATAAATTTATCATTTAAAATTAACCATTTAATCGAACTTGCTACCAACTTGAATTGAGCAATTCTAATTAACGATTAATCGCATAAAGGGAACCTATTTAATTTTGTCCCTTAATTACTAATGTGTAAACACACACTAAATCAATTTAAACATTTAAGGATTAATTACTCAATTTAACCATAAACAAAACATGCAACCCAAGAAAGCCAAATAGACAGACGACCTGCATACCCCACCAAAGGGGATACTAACGGACGACTGACGAACACTCAATGAGGAACACTCAAACCTACGAATCCAATTTCTAAGGGTCAATGAAGAACACTCAAACCTGCGAATCTAGGTGGAGACGAACCTCACACCCATGCGGTATTGTACCTGCAATCTCCTGCAACCATGAATCACACATGCATCCATATATTTATTTAATAAAAGTGTTAGCCCGAGATTAATAACATGAATCAGGAGAACTAATAAACTTACATACAAATTGATGCGAAAACCACATTAACCGGTACACACAATAATCAAAACATCTGACTATAACATTATAACATGATAAACTAACCAAGGTCAAACCGAAATTAGAATCTGATTAGTAGAGATCATCATTTTGGATGACACCCATGATTTAGATATTATATGATGAATATGATTATGTGACATCATGCATAAAATTCATCAACAATGTTTGTCAAAAAGAGCTTCCAAGACATGCCAATCACAATCAATGAGTTATGAGAACATATGAAAAATATCCCTCACTCACATCTAGCTAATTTTTTGATGCATTTTAATACAACGCTAAGGGGTACTAAGGTCTTATTGGGCAAAATGTCAAGTTGATTTAACTGACCTCTTGCATCAAATTGTCTAGAATAACAATAATTTTCTTTACTTTGAGTGCAACATATATGTATTGATTAGATTTACATTCATTAACACCACAGACACAACCAACTTATCCACAAGAAGCACAAAAATGCTGACAAAAAAATATTATTGACTACCCACATATTTTGACATATCACATTCACCTATGATATACAATGTTTTGAAAGGAAATACTGCAAAAGGGAATGAAGGTAAAAAATGATTGGTCAAGATATGAATGACAACATAGAGAGTCACCACATGCGCATGGATTCATATGGTTAGAGGGAACACCTAACATAGACAACCTTGATTGGGGAAATGATGATAAAAATTTCTCAATAGCTCTTTGGTTATATTGTTCATGCATGGAATCCACGGGGAGATCCACATCAACGAAACATACAAGTATGATATTAATTATCAATTGTATATTTATTTTGAAATATATTGTACAAAAAAAAGTATTTCAATTAATAAAACATGTTATACTATCATTTATAAGTCTTACAAAATTTTACACAACATTTGTGCCTTCAAAATATACAACAACTAAATTGGATGGACTTAGCACGTGACATGAAGAGTTGCTCAATTGTATTGAACCCCATACAATGAGTAAAGAGGGAACTTACCTTCATAAAAAAGAAGAAGAAGAATGGTTTGTAGGCAAAATATTCAAATATTTTATTCTAATAAATAATTAAATTGTTTATATAAGCTAACAATTCACTCTATGTTTGTAGGTATAATGCACCATGGCCATTACACCTAGATTGATCAAAATTATTTGAAGACCTAGCCATAGGAGATAAAGTATATGAACCTACAAGAAATGATGACTTAGTAAACACACATAATCGTAACATACTTCAGGGTATCTAATAAAAATAATCCATCCAAAATAACCCATGACAAAATAACCCGATAAAAATAATCCAACGACAAAATAACCCAGGGTAATAATAACCCGATGAAAAAATAACCCTACATTTTTTTTAGGGTAAAGGGACAAAGACCATAATATTAAATTAATAATAGAAAAGGGTAGCAGATATAAGTTCGTATGATAGACAACAAAAGATAGACCTAAGAAATATGATGATAATCGAGATCATCAAAGAGAGTTTGAACAAATGGAGATGAAGAAGAAAATTCCATCTACATATTGCAGCTATTTGAATTTCAGACCTAGCCAACAACTCTGATCTGCAAATGTGAGTTCATGTGAAGAAAGTACCCACAACATATATCCCAAGATAGAGGAAAATGTGACCTCATGCGAATTGAATACGATGACAGGGGTCAATATGTTTGAAATTATGGAGTGATATGCTCGATGAAGTGTGATCCAAGTATTTTGTAGAGATAACAACAAACATTTGCAAAAACCAAATCATTAAAGTTATTTCAAAAAAGGCTGCCTAGTCATTTTAACCATTATTTTAAGTTGCCTCTAGATTGGCTAATGTTTCAAGCCCTTGAATACTACGAAGCTCCTTTTGAGAGAAAATGATTTCTCCATGGGGGAGAATACATCCCTGGTTTGCCAGAAGATTTGCAAGAGCATTTGTACGGGGGCTTCAATGGCTAAGCAATATTATATCACGTGCATTCATTTTGGGGGGTTTAATATCCCAAACATGAGGGTACAATATATTTCCTATCAGTGAAAATAGGGGGTTTTAAATTCCGTCTATGAAAAAATACAATATTTGGTGAAAATAGGGGGGGCTTTTGATTCAAGCGGTGTATTAGGAGGGGCTGACAAAAAAGGAGTTTAGGGCAATATTTTAAAAAAATAAGGGGATTCTTTAGTATGCCATGAACACACGTGCTATAACCCAAGTTCACTATGTGAAGCCCCCGTGAGCATTTGCCTCTTTGTAACAATGAGAAAATGTGTACTCTTCAAACTGGGATAGGAGGGATTATACTTCTTGGATAATATAATCAATCCTCCAATTTCCCTTTTTTGAGGACATGTCTAAGAGGGCATAAATTATATTCATAGAGTCCCCTTCAATCTTGATCCTACTTGCTTTAATAATGACAACCAATCTAACCCCATGAAGAAGAGATTGGGCCTCAGCTACGTTGTTGGAACCATTTGCTAGTCTCGCCATCCCACATTTCACAGCTAATTCCAAATAGTTCCTTATAACATAACCTGTTCCTAAAATCCAAGGGTTTCATTTGGAGGCTCCATCAAAATTTAGTTTGTAGAAACCCAAATCTAGGGGCTTCCGTTTAATCTCTTTTCTATTTATGAGTTTGGGAGCATTGATCAACATGCTACCCTTGAATGGGAGAGATATAGCTTTCCATTCGAAAGTAAGTTTATTATCCCATGAAGAAAATGTAGAGTGCAAGTTTTTCTTTTTAGCTACATGAGCATTGACAAATTCTGAGATCAAAGATTCGATTCTATTGAGGATGACAAGTATACAATTACTTTCTTTCCTAAAGATTCTCTTATTCCTTTCCCACCAAATGTTCCATATCAGGATAGTGGGAGAAATATACCAAATTCAAGAGAAAAAGGAATCCAAGAACAAAAGGTGCCACGAGTCAAAAGCTGAGATAAGCTTAGAGTGAAGGGGGGCTAACCAATTGAGCTTTGATTGGAACCAATTCCAACATTGACAAGCAAAGGGGCAATTTAAAAGCAGTTGATTCGTAGATTCAATTTCCTTATTACATAGCACACAGTTAAAAGGTTGTGCTATATTTAGAGAAGACAATCTATTACTTGTTAAGATCTTAATTCTCAATGCCAACCATGTGAAAGCTCCAGCTTTTTGGAGACCTTCACTCGACCAATAGAAAACAAATCTCCTATGAGGTGCCCTGTGTTCATTGTGGTCCAACATTCTATAACCTTGCTTGACTAAGTAGTTTCCAGATTTGGATGGTAACCATAACAATTTGTTTGGAGTGTCTTTAAAAAGGATGAATCTCTTATTCAATTCTATAAAGAGGAGTTACTGTTGGCAAAGAGGGGGTGAATTATCAAAAACATTCTTCCACACTAGTCTTTGAGAACCACTTTCTTGCACAAGGTAAAAACATTCGCTAACACTACTGCCCCATGAATCCAGAAGACACCTCTTGACATCTTGAAGCCCATCTAAGCCATTTAAGGGGGGATAGCCATTTCATGAATCCTCCCAAAATAAATCCCTTTTCCCATTTTGGATTAGCCAAGATAAGTTTGGCAAGAAGATAGACCGGTAGCACAACATGAAGTTCCACATGTGAGAGCCTTTGGGAGGGTCCAATATAGCAAAAATTCTTTCTGGAACTTCTGAGTCCAGGTATTTGGCTCTTATGATAGAAGCCCAAAGTGAATCATTTGTGGAGTAGAGCTTCCACAATAATTTTTCTCCAAGAGCCTTGTTTCTGAAATCAATGTTATGAATCCCAACCCCACCCAAACATTTGTCAGTGCATACTTTCTCCCATGCCAACAAGTGGATCTTTCTTTGGAGATTCTTATTTCCCTTCCATATGAAAATTTTAAGAATCATTTCAAAGTTTGACTTAACTTGATTCGGTATGGGGAGAACTGCCATAATGTAATTCGAGATTGTGGCTAAAACTACCTTTATTAACAAGATTCTTCTAGGAAGAGACAACCAAGTATTCTTCCATGAGGCAATCCTATTTCTGATAGATGAAATGATGTTTTCCCAAAAGCTCCTTTTCATGCAACCTACAAATAATGGGATGCTTAGATATTTGCATGGAAGGGAGTTTTGTTTGAAACCCAACACCCCTGATAACTTGTTGGCCAAGGATGGATGACAATTTAGGAATTTTTTAAAAGATTTTGAGGCACTAATTTTCTTCCTGGATGCTAAGCAGTAGAGGTCCAACAATTTCTTAATCATTTTGGCTTCTTTCAAGGAGGGTTCTCCAAAGAGGATAATATCATCTACAAAGAGAATATGTGTAACTGAAATATGAGTATGTGGAATAGAAATACCCTTCCAAAGGCCTGAAGAGTGATGAAAAGTTATCAATTTTCTCAAAGCCTCAACCATTATTATGAAGAGGGATGGGGAGAGAGGAAGATAAGAAACATGATGGCGTTTCATTAATAAGAACCGAGAATTTTTCTCCTATTAAGCATGATAAAATTCATTTACACCATTTGTTGTCAAAACCAAATCTGAGAAGTATATTGTGAAGAAAGGTCCAGTTGACTTTATCATAAGCATTCATCGTATCCAGTTTTGTAAGCATAGTTTCTTTTTTGTATTTAGATACCAAATGAATAATCTCATGATCTATCAAGGCTCCCTCAGATGTCTCTTTGCCCGACACAAAACCCCCCTGTTGTAGTGAAATAGTTTTAGGGAGTAGATTTTCCAATTTGATTGTTATCTCCTTTGTAACAATTTTGTTAATAATGTTACAAAGGAAAATAGGACTGAAGTCTAAAAAAGATGATGGGCATGCCACCTTTTGTAGCAAGGAAATGTGTGTCGTGTTGAATAGCTTCAATATTTTGCAATTCTTCCTTGCCTCCTCAACTAGTTTCCAAATATCTTCCCCTACAAATTCCCACCATTTTTGAAAGAACAAGGCTGAAAATCCATCTGGGCCTGGGGCCTTATCTGGCTACATAGAAAAAAAAACTTGTTTGATTTCCTGAAGGGAAAAAGGCTTCAAAATATATACATTATCTTGAGGCGAAATTGTTGTGAAATATGGATCGAAGAATAATGACAACGATTCTGGAAGACTGATTGCCATGAGTTATTGATCGTCTCCATCATTGAATCTGGTTTAAATACAAGAGGAAAGGTTGCCTACGTAGGGACATGTCCATACGTGACAATTGCCACGTATGGACATGTCCCTACGGAGGCAACCGTTCATAACAATTAGTTTGTTTATGTTTAATTTCCAAACTGTATGCTTTGTTAATATATCACTCTCCAGATAATAACCTGATTTACCATTAGTTAGATTCATGAGGGCTATATCTTAACACTCCCTCTTAGCAGGAGTGGATCTAAGTAATTTTCTTGGGAGCATATTCTGTCATGACTTCCGACACAATTCGGGACAACATTTAATATAGTCTTGTCATGACAATAAACTCAATATCATGATATCTGGCTCAGTCCGGGACAATCACTTAAGAAGTCAATCATGAGATGATCACATACTTTAGGATCAAGATATCTGGCATAGTTCGGGACAACAACTTAATGTAGTCAATATTGACACTTGGTCAACTATTGTCAAGATCGTCACCTTGAAATAGTAACCTTAAGCATAAGAAGATCGTCATCTTCTTGAACACAGTTAGAATATTGCAAGATACATTTTATTTATTTATTCATGAACAAATTACACATGGTAGGAATTTCATCCTAATAATCTCAATTATAATCTAGTCATACCAAGTTTACTTCTGAAGTATTCTATCTTCAATCTTGCAAGTGGCTCGGTGAAGATATCAGCATTTTGTTCTTTAGTATTGATGTGCACTAGTTATATGATGTTTCGATCTACCATATCTCTTACGTAGTGATAAGGGATCTCAATATGTTTGGATTGATTGTGAAAAACTAGATTTACTGAGAGCTTGATACAACTCTGATTATCACAGTGAATTATTGTTGAATTCAGAGTTTTTCCAAATAATCCAAACAATAACTTTCTTAGCCATACCGCTTCACGAGCTCCCATGGAGGCTGCCATATATTCTGCTTTGGTGGAGCTTTGTGCAACTGCTGACTATTTTCTGCTGAACCAAGATATCATAGCAGAACCAAGACTGAAGCAACACCCTGTAGTACTTTTATGGTCAGTGGTACTTCCGGCCCAATCAGAATCAGAATATCCTTCAAGTTGAATCTCAACATTTTCATACTTTAAGCCAAGTCCGATTGTGCCTCATAAATATCTTAGAATGTGTTTAGCAGCCATTAGATGTATCTTCTTAGGTTCACACATGAAGTGACTTAATACATTTGTAGCATAGCAGATATTAGGACGAGTATTTACCAAATACATGAGTGAACCGACGATTTGTCTGTAGAGTGTGGGATCTGTAGGTTCTAAATTTTCTGCCTCAATTTTCAGCTTGGGCAAATTAGTTTCCATTGGTGTAGCTAATGGCGTACACTCCATCATCCCAAATCTAGTTAGAATATCTATGGTGTACTTTCCTTGATTTAGGAAGATGTAGTTTTTCTTCTGCCATACTTCTAATCCCAGAAAATAATGTAGAAGCCCTAGATCCTTCATATCGAATTCTGCTGCCAGATCTTGCTTACATTTCTCAATGAGATTATCCTCTCCTATTATCAAAAGATCATCCACGTAAAGGACCAATATAATCATATTGCCAGTTGAAGCCTTGAAGTAGATGTTGGGATCTACTAGGTTCTTGGAGTACCCTAGTTTGGAGAGATAGTTGTCTATCCTTGCATACCAGGCCCTAGGTGCTTGTTTTAACCCATAGAGAGCTTTCTTTAGTTTACAAACATAGCAATTTTTATCACGTATGGTGAATCCTTCTGGTTGTTCTATATATACTTCTTCTTCAATTGAACCATTTAGGAAGGCAGTCTTTACATCCATTTGGTGAATTTTCCATCCTTTGGATGCTGCAATTGCAATGATTGTTCTTACTGACGTATACTGGGCAACTGGGGCAAATGTCTCTTCATAATCAATTCTTGCTTTCTGAGAGAATCCCCTGGCCACAAAGCGAACTTTATGTTTTTTCAATGCTGCCATCAGATGCATATTTGATCTTGAATAACCACTTGGATGAGACAACTGATTTGTCTTTTGGTCTAGGCACTATATCCCAAACATCATTCTTTAGTATAGATTGATATTATTCAACCATAGCATCTTTCCAAGCCTGTTTTGATAAGGCTTGTCTGACATTTGTTGGTTCAGAATTTGTGAGTTCGGTTAGAAGTGCAGCATAACATTTTAGAGTTCTTGTTCTCTTATTTTCTTTGGAAATTTCATTTGGTTCTACATTATTCTCTTCAATCATTTTCCTTGCCCATAGAGGTATTTTCTTGTTATTGAGTGTTTCAATATTTTCATCAACAAGAGGTTCATAAGCTCTTATGATGTCCTCCCTCTCAGTGTCTAAAGGTTTGAAATTTTCTATGATATTCTCCCTCTCAATCTCAGTTATGTGATCTTCTTCTTCTTTAGTAATGTTATCATCCTCAGGTTCTTTGAGTGTAGTGTTTTCTTCAAACTTTACATCTCTACTTATCTCAACAGATTTTTTTCTTGGAATGTAAATGCGATATCCTTTAGTATTTTCACTATAGCCAATGAAGATACCTCTTTTTCTAGATGGTTCTAGTTTTGTCCTCTTTTCTTTAGGAACATGTATATATACGGGACAGCCAAATATCCTTAAATGACTTAAGTCTAGTTTGTTCCCTGTAAAAGCTTCTTCAGGAGTTATGTTTTCTAGAACTGAGTGTGGACATCTGTTTTGAATGTAGACTTCTGTATTTGAAGCTTCTGCCCAGAATGAAGTGTGTAAGTTTTGGTCATGCATCATGGCTTTTGTTGCTTCAATTATGGTTCTGTTCTTTCTTTCTGCTACTCCATTCTATTGTGGATTATATGGTACAGTATACTCCCTCTTAATCCCAATAGAATTACAAAAGTCTTTGAAGTTGTTAGATGTATATTCTCCCCCATTGTTGGATCTTAACACCTTAGTTTTCTTCCCTGACTAGTTTTCTACTAGCACCTTGAATTCTTTGAACTTAGATAGTACTTCATTTGAGTCTTTGCACTTTAGAAAATATATCCATGTTTTTCGAGAGTAGTCATCAACAAAGATTATGTAGTATAAGGATCCAGTTAGGGATGGTGTTGACATGGGACCGCATAGGTCTGAGTTAATTAGTTCTAAAATAACTTTTGATTTGTGCTCGCTTGACGAAAAAGAAACTTTCACATTCTTTCTTAAGGCACATCCTTTGCAAATGCCCGTGTGTTTAGATTTTAGTTGGGGCAGTCCTGAAGTAATCTTCTTTATGTTGGATAGAGCACTATATCTTAGGAGTCCTAATCTTTTGTGCCATAATTCATTATTATTTGAAACTTCAAGATTTAGTGCTTCCTTTTGATCACTACATAGTTTGTATAGGCTACCATCTCTTGAACCTACAGTTATGGCATTTTTGATATTTGTATTTTTAGGCCAGAGTATAACTTTATCTTCATTGAAGGTAACCCGATATCCTTGATTAGCTAGGCCTGAGATTGAGACTAGATTTCTTTTTATTCCAGGTACAAACAGAACATCCTTTAATTGTAGAGATACTCCATTTCTTAGTTTGATAGTACAGGTCCCAATTCCTTTCACAGGATATGTGGAGTTATCTCCAATAGTAACCTCTTCACTTGAGTGCCTGTTAAGTGTTTCAAACTGATTTCTAAATCCAGTTATATGCCTTGATGCTCCACTGTCTATGATCCAAGTGTTTTTATTTGTATTTATTTCGCTTGATAGGGTTAAGAAGAAAAGTGAGTTTTCTCCTTTGACTTCGGCTAGAGTAGCTTGTGTTTTCTTCCTTTCTGGACAATTCTTGTGAGTGTGCCCATATTTGTTGCATTTGTAACACTGAATTTTAGACATATCTCTTTTTTGATGGTTTTTATTTCCTCTCTTCCGTTTGGAGAACTTTTTCTTTTTGTTGAAGGTATTTGTATTAAGTGCTTGGATTTATCCTTCTTTATTTGTCCCTAATCCTCTTGAGATTAGTCGAGATCCCTCTTGAATGCACTCATTCTTAAGTTGTTCAAATTTGGGTAAGGGGGGTGTTCTGCTAATACATTGAATGTAGGATTCCCATGAAATTGGTAATCCTCTTAGGGCTATGAGAGAGATTTCTTGATCATCTACCTCATTTCCAATAGTTTGTAATTGGTCTTTTACTTCAGATATCCTTGAAAAGTATGTAGATATTGTATCATCTTTATTCATCTTTATGTTTAAAAGTTGTTGTTTCAAGGTTAACATTCTGCTCGCATTGTTAACTTCATATGTATTTTTAATGGTTTTAAATACTTCATATGCTTTAGGTAGCCTGGCTATAGATGGAAGAATATGATCTTTGACTGAGTCAATAATTATTTTCTTTGCTTTATTATTACGCCTTTTCTAGGTAGATTTCTCTGGTTCATCATTTGGCATGTCTAGATTTTCTTCTATGTAAGACTCTAATTCTAGTTCTTCAAGAATGACAATGATTCGTATCTTCCAGGAAATGAAGTTGGAGGCTCCTTCGAGTCTATCTTCCACTCTCATATTACTTGACATTTTGAATATTTTCTTAGTCGGATATATCCTTTGCGTATATAGCCTCTGCATTGATTTGTTATTTACTTCCGATAACTGCTTATGAGTAATATGGCTATCTAATTTATTCTCTTAATATGCTGGCTCTGATACCATGTTGTGAAATATGGATCAAAGAATAATGACAACGATTCTGGAAGACTGATTGCCATGAGTTATTGATCATCTCCATCATTGAATCCGGTTTAAATACAAGAGGAAAGGTTGCCTACGTAGGGACATGTCCATACGTGGCAGTTGCCACGTATGGACATGTCCCTACGGAGGCAACTGTTCATAACAATTAGTTTGTTTATGTTTAATTTCCAAATTGTATGCTCTGTTAATATATCACTCTCTAGATAATAACCTGATTTACCATTAGTTAGATTCATGAGGGCTATATCTTAACAGAAATCAAGGGTGGAATTTGTTGCAAGACTGAGAGGCTTTCCTGGGACAAAGTTGCATTGTTAGCTCTTGCATAATTGGAGAATAATGTAGAGAAAAACTTGACACCTTCATTTTGAATGCCTTTATCTAAAATGAGAGTAGCTACAAAATCCCGAATCTGAGTAATGAGATTAGATGCCCTCCTCATTTTTGCTGAGGAATGGAAGAATTTAGTATTTCAGTCACCCTCTTGCAGCCAAAGCTCTCATGATTTTTGCCTCTAAAAGATCTCTTCCCTCAAAAGAATTTCTTTCGATTCAGCGTTCCTATGTTTTTAAAGTTTGTAAGTTTGATAATTGATCCCATGATTAATAATGTCTTTATTCAAATTCTTGATGAATTCCTCAACTTGTAATTTCTGCACAAAAATGTTTTTGAAAATAGTTTTGTTCCAATGTTTAATCTTCAGTGTAATCCATTACATTTTCCTAGAAATTTGAAACATCCTGGAGCCTAGGAAGAAGGGAGATTCCTTCCACCATTTTTCTAGTGAGGACAATAAAGAAACATCCCCGAGCCACATGTTTGTTCTAGTGAGGACAAGAAAGAAACATCCCCAAACCACATATGTTGACATTTGAAAGGGCTCTTTGTTTTTGGGAACCATGGAGCAAGAGCAATAGTTGCTTGAATAGCAAAATGGTCAGAACTAGATAGGGGTAAAATTTCAGTTGGTGGAGTGTCAAACCTAGCTAACCATGAGGGGTTAACCAAGAACCTGTCTAATATTTCCGCAATGTGTAGGAAACCTTGTCTTCTCTTTGTCCAAGTGATATTACCATTCGAGGGAACACAATCTATTAATGCATTGTTCCTGATGAAATAATTGAAATCTTGCATTACTTTCAGAGGAGGGACTATACCACCTGTTTTGTCCTTTATAAACTAATTGCATTAAAATCTCCAACAATTACCACTGGAGTCTCAGGGAAGTTGGCTAATGATTATGAAATTGTTTGCCATAATAGTTTCTTACCTACAGTTGAGTTTGGTCCATAAACTGAAAATAAATGGAAGGAGGTATCCGAGACAATAACTTCCACTTGTATAAAGTTGGCCTTAATTAAAACTGGCTTTATTTGTGCACTCTTCTCCTTCCATAAAATTTCTAATCCACTTGAGGCCCCAATGGATTGGGATGCCACAAATTTCCATTGTTTTCACTTTGTGAAAGGCTGAACTTGAGGTGCTTCTGAAAACTCAGTCTCTTGTAATACTATAATGTCTACCCCAGAATTCTCTAATTGAGATTTAATGAGGCATCTCTTGTTAGGGGCATTCAAGCCCCTAACATTCCAAGAAAGAAGCTTCAATTATGGCTCGATGTAATGTCCCCTTTTTAGCGCAACATGATATGGGGTGTTGTTAGCCTATTCTGACACGGTCCCAAAGGCTAACAAGGACATTGGTGGGATCCTGAGGTGTTTTAGCCTAGGTGTTTTCAGTTTCAGGCTAATTGGTGCTGCCCTGATAGGGTTTCTAGACACTTACTATTTATAGTAAGTTAGTCTCCAAGCAGTGACTTGAAATTTTTAGTGTTTCCCTGGTTGGCATAATTATCAGTAAAAAATATTTGAAGGCGACAATGTTTTAATATTTAACGATAAAGTGTAAAGTTAAATTAAATATTTAACTTTATAGTTATATTATAAGGTTGGGAATATAAAGTAATGTTTAAAATATTAAAAGTTCCCTTTAATGTGTACATTGTGGGAAATAATATTTTATTCTAAAATGTATTATCCCACATTTAGGAAATGAAGTGTTTGCATCCAGGAAGAAGATATAAATTGAGGTTGCGAGCTCTCTTTTGGGGTATGCTTGGATGAGATTAATGTTATGCTGTTGGATTTCGTAGAGATCTGATTATTGGGGCTTGGAGGACGGAATCCCTCTTTGCTAGCATTCTCTTCGCTGTTGAAAGACATAGTCAAGAGGATTAATGGTGTTTTCATTCAGGAAACACATTGGGCTTCAACTGGTGCTCTCGCATGAAGTTTTTACAGGGTTTTGAAAGTGCAGATTTGAAGATAGTGATTTTGCTACAGTACCGCGTGAATAGTGTTTTGCTACAGTGCCACGTAAATAGTAAAAATGCTACAGTGCCATGAATAGTGCTGCTATAGTGCATGAACAATGTTGGTATGAAGTTTACTTGTTTTTCCTACTGATTAGAAGTTTGGAAGGCTACCATTACATCTGCAGACCACTACAACATTCAATTCCAGGTTTTTTCTATCATATTTTCATAACTAAGCATTGTAATTGTTGAATACAAACCTGAATAATTGTCGCAACCCATAAGGCAATTGAATGTGCACATTTATATTGCAAATCAGTATTTAACAACAAATAAGAAGTTTCGGGTTTTGCATATATTGTTGTATGTTTGTCAAGTGTTTGATAAAATGCCATGTTGATTGTTAAGCAATTTAATTGATATCACACAGTAGTTTGCAAGTCTTTTTCATTGGAAAAATAGGGGTGGTCTTTACACTCGAAGAGTTACACACTCTCCTCGGGCGCAAATTTTCTTCTAGAGTAGATTGTGTACTTGTTTGGATATCTTGATTTGTTTGTTTAGCTAGCTTCAATTTATTTGGAGGCCTACCCACTTTGCCTTTAGTCTTCTTAGGTATGACCTCCTTTTAAGATCGGGTTTGTGAAATAGAGGCTATAAAAAGAGATGACTCTTGAGCCAAGGGGAGCCCAGGAGAGGTAGAGCCATCTTGGCTTTCACAATTTGAAATTTTCACAACAGAGGTGGGCATTGTTTTCTTCTTAACCTCCAAGGCTTTGGCAAATGAAGTTTGAGGTCTGAGGTTAAAATGATTCCCTCGAAGTGTAGAATGAAGAGTTAGGGAATTGAATATTAAAAAGAGGGTATCCCAATTCAATTGAGACCTTCCCCCATTGAAATTTTGCTCCCCCAGGAGCTCGTCACTTATCAAGAAACAACTTGGAAGGTGGATAAGATTAGAAACAAGATGAGTTATCTTATGAAGTTTCTCATCAATGAATTGATTACAGGATTTGAGGAGCTAAGACTCAATAATGGTTTCCAATGATCCTGAGAAAAAATCTTGTTTGAATTCCATTACAAAACTCCTATTCTTAATTAAGATAGAAGAATTATGAGTGGAAGCCTCTGGGACATTCACATTTTGAACTTGAAATAAAACTCCACAAGATTACAAGAAAATTAGGGTGTAATAAAAAAGGAGTACCTCAGGCTACAAAGACTGACTAAGTTGCATGTTCGGTTGAAGATATAGAGCGCATGGGCTAGGGTCTTAGTCAGAGACATCCTTTATAATGCAATCAAGTGGCTCTGAGTAGAATTCTTCACAAACCTTGATATCCATTTGGTCTTGAAGCAAGAATTGAGAAGTGAAATGCCCTAAATGAAGAATGTGCTACTTCACAATGTTCGGCTCATCCACAACTACTTCTTGGACGAAGGAACCAAATTTGGAATCAATAATGAGCTTGTTTGGGGTCTTCTTTGAGAGATCAACCAAAATACATACTCTCATTGTTTTTTCTGTGTGCTCATAAGGGAGTAATTCATGTTTCATAAAGATGCCAAGTTGATTAGCAAAAGATTCGACCAAATCCAGTTCTCTGTACTCAAGAGGAAATGAGGGAAGAGAGATCCATTTTGGGACAAACTTGATGACGGTGGACTTTGGATTGAAACTACATAACCATGCTAGGGTTGATAAACCTATTCCTTCACAGAACCAATCTTTTTGTTTATGGATCCTGTCCCGATCTGCTTGTGAGGCAAACATGGCGATGAAGAAACCTTCTCCATTATCAATGTAGAATATATCTATCAGATCTAGCCACATGTTGAAAAATCCAATTCACACTGAGTATTAATAGGAATGGGGTTGGTGTCTACCTTACCAATCAATGCCATTTTCTTGAGAAATTTTATCTAAGCGCTCAAGGACTCCTCTGAGATGGCAATCCTGAAGGTACTTGATTTGTCTCTTCTTCCAACATTTAAAGGCTGAGAAGAAGATTCCTTCCGCGGTTGATCAACTTTCTTCTTTCTAACCCATAGTTTGAGCATCTCTTTCATGTTTTGTGGAGCCCATTTCTGCTACAAGGATTCACGGCTTCCCATTTCATTAACATTTTTTGGCTAATCTAAGAAAGATGATATTTCTCTCTTTGGTTTGAATGGGGGTCCCAAAGGAATGTTATTTGGAAATGATGGAAAACCCTAGTTTCTCTGTTTGAAGCTCTTGTGCAGACCCACTTTTAAAATTTTTTCATAGATTGAGATATTGTTTGGGAAATTCAAGACTGGAGGATCATTGCCATGGCCTGTAGATGAAGAGTCTGACAACTCCTTGTGTTTTCCCCAAATAGTTCTGTTATTTTGACATATTTCGAATATTTCTTGTTTCCTCTGATTAGGGCGAGTAAATCCTTGGAAGGGTACCCAGTTTGGTTTTGAAAATTTGAATAGAGGATATCTACCTTTCTTAGTCTGTAGGTTATTAGAAAACCCTTTCCTGGTAGATTCCTACCTACCCCTCTACCAATCTTTTTGGAAACTGTTCTCACGGACTTGCTAACCCCTCTGCCCCTCTATGGTAAACCACTTTCCTTGCTCCTACCAGTCCCTTTGCCAATCTCTAAGAAATCTGTCATGTTGGTTTTCAAAAAAACTATTCTTGCTTTAGAGCCACTCGCCCAAAGCCATCAAAGGGTAGTGGCAAAGTCCAGTCGTATACCTCGGGTCAGCGGAGTAGGCATTGACACAATATTCCGTAAGGAAACTGACCCCTCGCCTTTTCCACTACAAAGATGAGTGAAACCTATGACCTCGAGGGAGCATACCCCAAGTCCCAACCAATTGAGCTACAAGTGGCGGCTAAAGGGTAGTGGTAAAGTCCAGTCCTATACCCCGGGTTAGCGGAGCAGGCACTGGCACAATATTCTGTAAGGAAATTGATCCCTCACCTTTTCCACTACGAAGCTAAGTTGAACCTATGACCTTGAGGGATTAGAACCCAAGTCCCAGCCAACTAAGATACAAGTGGTGGCTAAAGGGTAGTGGTAAAGTCCAATCCTCGGAGCAGTGGAGGAGGCACTGACACAATAACCCTACATTAAATTAGCACACATTTGCTTTTTTATGCCTTGTCTTTGTAATTTAATGTAGGGTTATTTTGTTGCGAGTTATTTTGGATGGTTTTTTTATCGTGTAACCATACTTTAGTTATGGAGAGGAAATGTAGATTGGGAACTAGTTCTTTTAAGACACGCTGTAATGAATTATATTGCAAAGTATGTAGCAAAAGCAGAATAGAGTTCAGAAACTCATCATCACATGTTAATGCGACTTGCAAATATTGAAAACCTAGATGAAGCAACATCAAGGGCATACATGAGACTTATAATGAAAAAACTCATTGAGAGAGACATTGGAGCCCAAGAAATATGTCATATGTTATTAGAGTTGCCATTGGTAGAAAGTAGTAGAGAATTTGTTACTTTAAATGTTTCAAGAGAGGTTTTCAACCTAGTGATAAAAAAATGAAGAAAATGACGATGAAGGTCACCAAAAAAATTTCATTGAAGGATACATGGATAGACCATATGCAATGGAAAGTGTCAGACTTATAGATGCAACTAGACCTTGGCCTTATAATTCCAAGTGAAAAAGAGATAAAAAAATGGGAAGCAATGACTATAGCAACTATTGTGAGAGTGTTTCCAAGATTTACCATCGTACCTACATGCTAATCAAGAAAATGGATTTATTTTTGCTGGTTAGAGTTATTATTGTACAAGTCATTTCAAAAGATACAAAGAGATATTGAAATTGATGATAATATAGTTATATAAAATTGGGATTCACTCAATTATAATCAATAACATTCAAAATGTAGGATTATTTCAAATGAAATTGAAAATCATAATGATTTTGAAGATGAGGATGATTTACCAAATAATCAAAACACAATCGAACATGAGCAAGAGATCATATCACAACTACATTGTGTGTACATATTATGGATGTAACAAAAATAGATATGTTGGGAAGAAGAGATATTGATAAACAAACTCCATGGAGTGTATAATATCAAGGATATGATTACACAAATAGAGCAATAAATTTTATTGACACTATGAAAGAGAATGGCTTTATTGATACTTGATGATATGACACCAAGTATGTCATATGGAATCTTAGGTGTTAAGCAAAATAAAGCACTTGATATTATTATGTCACATTATAATCAAGATGACAATACCATGCCACTGTACATCATAATGCAAGGAACAGATGAAATAGGTAAATCATATCTGATTCATGAGATTTGATAAGTTTTTTATGATGCACTAACACTACAACATTCTCCCCTATTATTACTAGCACCAACTGGAGTTTCACCTTTTAATATTGGTGCATCAACAATTCATTCAACTCTAAGAATACCTCTTGTAGATTTTGTTAAAATAGAAGACACAAGGCTCACCAATCTCCAAAAAGAAATTCATAAATGAGATTGTTGAGGCAAATTCTCTTATCTTGGATGACTATCAAATATGGGTTAACCCCCTTCTGGTTATATAAAGAAAATAATTAGTTCTCGTAAAGTATTATTTACCTAAAATGACAAGGTTATTATTCTTTAAAAGAAAAGAAAAAGTCAAATCACTTATTTATATTTGGAAGGAAAAGTATATGGCATGATTTGTCTAATGTAGAAAAAGAAATATAATTCTAGAAATGTATATTTTTATTTCTATGTGTAAAAAATAAATTGGCAATCTAGTTCACTTATTCTTTCTACAAATAAATAAAAATAAATTAAACAAATGAACTTAGGAATGCACATGTTGCAAGAGTTTAGTTTGTGAAGTTATTTCTTTTGTAGACCATTATCAGTTAGATAGTACATGTTACTTGAGCATGAGTACCATTCTAGAAGAGATACTATTAATCTAAAATAGTTTTAAAAAATATGTGAGCTCACATATGGGGTGTATTTTAAATGATACATAAGTTCATAAAATTCCATATGGGATGAAAAAATAAAGATACATATATATTTGCCAATAGCTCACAAAGATGTTACAGAGGTATTTATGACCATGTCACTAGGTTTAATATCTATCTGTAGCATCATAAATTGTAATCGATACAATTCAAACCTGATATTTGTGCTCCTACTTTAGTGTGTCCTATCTTCATTCTTCCTAGGCCCATTTTTGTCCCATTTTACTTCAAACTTCATGTCACTTGTGTATATGGTTGAGTGGACCCCATCCTAGAGATATGTCCCCTTTGTTCAATGGATTCTTGTCTTACTTTTGGAGCACAAGGAAACTATGGCACCCCTATCTGGACCATGGTGCCATGGTGCCTTGGTCCTCCTTAAATAGGGCCCATTTTAAATATGGGAAACCATTTCCCCTCCTTGATAGATTTTTGTCCTTGTGACTACATTTGATTGTTGGAGGTTAGCCTAATTAGTAGTTTACCTAGGTAATCCTATATAAGGATATTGTATCAATTTATTTGAACATAACACACATACCACATCATTTGTGCATCCATCAAGCATTCCCAAGCATTGAAGGCAACATGTCATCCCACCATATCCTTCAAGCATCATGGAGAAAAGTTACATCAATCCTTATGCAAGTATGTATGTTTGATTAGGTCATTCATATTCATGTGTTTGTCATGTTATTGCATCCAATATTTGTGATTACATCTAAAGTGCATTACATCATCAATCTTCTATTTACCCTTGCATATCTGAGGTATATCTTCCAGCATTTACTTCAGTATTTACATTTCATACTTAAACTCAATTTAAGGTTAATTCTTAAATTGGGGTTTGACCCAAGGAAAACCCCTATACACAACCATTTTCTCTCTTTTTGTGTGCAGGGGATTGAATTAGGAGCTATGATCAAAGATTCCATTAATGGCAACAAATAGATTTAGATTTTAAAAGAGAAAAAAGTGGAGAACTAGGGTGACCCACCACCACAAGACTGAGAAGTTTGCATGATTTTTTGACAGTGGATCTAGTGTGTCTTCCTGATCCCAAAAAAATCCCACTTTCATATCCAAGAGCTATAGGGTGACCTACCACCATGGTCTTGACAATTCAGCCCAAATTTTTAATATCGTGTTGTGATCTTCATTTTCTAGCTTAGATTTCTGCCAGTGGCTCTGTTCGATGTCTTTATCTCTTTGTTACTTCTGATTTGTTTTAATTATCCATTGCTTTTCCCTAAACTTTATAATACAAATCCAATTTCAACTCTAAAAGAGGTTCCAACCTACAAGTAAATCTAATTGATATCTCATCCCTTTTTCTTAATTGAATTGTAGCTAGATCTATTGAATTTCCCCCCTTTTATTGTAATGGTTTATTAGGTAATATTAGTGGTTTTATTACCTTAATTATTGAAACCCTAATCTTACCACCATTACACTATCAAACAAACAAAACAAAGTTCCATTTGGTCATGCTCAAATTGATGAAGGATAGATCAACATGTCTCTAAAAGGTTATAGAGCATGCTGGTTTGTAATCCAATCATGCATGAATAATAAAAGAGATTTAATATTGAATGTGGGTTAGCCATTATTTGAGATACAAAAAGGATACTACAAAGATAAACACAAACACAAGAATCATCTTTAGCATAGTAAACTCTCTAAGTGCGACAAGAGACAAGAAGCTCAAGCTAGGTAGAGCATGTTGGAGTTAATCACAACTATCAACATTTCTTCCTTTCATATCTTTTCACCATCTTCTATCCTTCTCATATCTTTCTTCTATGTAAGAATTTAATTACTCACCTTCCTAAATCCCATCCTCCTTCAATTTTTAAATCAAATAGGATAGTAGTTAATAAAATTTTGTTGATTGTAATCTTTTTAGGATCTGTATATGGTGGACAAGTTAATCAAAACTAGATGAAGTTAATATTTTTTGTTTTCCTTACTTTGCTAAAAACATATAAAATTATCTATAAGTATCATAATACAAAAATAGAGAAAAAATAGAGCAATCTTGGTGGTAAATGTCTAAGTAAAATAAGGTAGAAAATAGGTTTTGTTGTAGCAATAGGAGTAGAAATGACCATAAAACAAGGGACTCTTTGTGTCACATGCAAAAATAAAGAGCAAAAACTTTGTTGAATAAAATTAGCCTTGTATTATGTATTATTTTCAAACAAATATATGAATATGTATACATATCATTTCCATTAAAGCTCTATTTTTTATTTTGTTGTTTTATTTTCTATATGCTCTTTTCTATTTTTTTTCCTTTGCCTCTCTCGTTCATGTGGTATCAAAGATGAAGGTTATTTATTGAAGTATTTGAGAAATTTATTTAAGAAGTTCTAGAGGGGTTATTCATAATCAACCATGGCAGCTCCAAGTACAATCCTAACAAATACACAAATTCCTTAGTTTAATGGCAAAAATTATGATTATTGGGCAATCACAATGAAGACATTATTTTGTTCTCAAGATTTATGGAAGTTTGTAGAGAATGGATGCCCAAAAATAGTAGATGTAGCAATATATAATGCTCTAATTGAAGCAGAGCAAGACTTATTGAAGGAAAATAAAAAGAAGGATTAAAAAAACCTCTTTTATATCTTCCAAGGAGTACATGAAAGCATTTTTTCTAAGATTGCATTAGCAACAAAGTCAAAACAAGCATGAGATACTCTCTAGATTGCCTACAAAGGAATTAAAAAGGTGAAGAGAACCAAGTTGCAAATATTGAGAAGGGATTTTGAGACCATACACATGAAGAAATTGAATACAATAGATTCATTCTTCACTTAGACCATTGGACTAGTAAACCAAATTAGATCTCATTGTGAAACTCTTGAAGATAGGAGAGTGGTTGAAAATATTTTGACCAGTTTGCCTACAAGGTTCAAATCTATTGTGGTGGCGATAGAATAGACAAAGTTCTTTCACAATTTTTAGTTGATGAGCTACATGCATCACTTATTTCTCATGAGCATAGGCTGAGTAGGTCAACAAATTCAAGTTTGGAGCATGCTTTCAAGACAAAAATTTCAATAAGCCATTGTAGAGGCAAGGGAAGATCAAATTTTTAGAGGTAGATAAATAAATTCATATAGAGGTGGAAGAAGCAACCCATCAAGTCCAAGTGGAAACTCAAGTGGAAGAGGCAACTATCAAACTTTGAAACTCAAAATCAGTCCCAAGGCTAAAAATATGATAAATATTCAATTCAATGTCATTATTGCAAGAAATTTAGGCATTTCTTAAATAAATGTAGAAAGAAACAATACGATTCTAGGCAATAAAGTGCCAATTTTACCAAGGAAAACCAAAATTAGGACAATATGTTCATAGCTTGTAATGTTGCACAAGAAAGTGAAAAGGACATATGGTTTTTTGATTCAGGTTGTAGCAATTATGTGAGTGAAAAATTATAAATATTTTCTAGATTGGATGAAAGTATAAAATTAGATGTTACATTGGGGAATGATAACAAAGTGTTATTTATGGGAAAATTAAGTGTCAACATTCTAACAAAAAATGGGAGAAAAAGTTTGTTTCAAATGTGTATTTTGTTCCTAGCTTTAAACATAACTTAATGAGTATTGGGTATCTTAAATAAAAGGGATATAGTATATTTTTCAAGAACATAGAATGCACAATTTTAGATAAATTTCCAAGCAATCTCCAAGGTTCAAATGAGTAGAAAGATAATTGTTTCCCTAAGGCTAAAATTGGATTTAAATGTAGAAATGGCTCAAGCACACCCTTCAATTAACCCACAAAGGAATAAAGAGAAAACTACAACAGTTAACCAAGTAATATTTCAAGCAAAAATAAAGGATACAAATTGGTTATGGCATCTAAGATTTGGACATTTAAATTTTGGAAGCTAAAACCAATTCATAAGAAAAGAGTGGTGAAGGGGTTTCCACTAATAGAAAAACCAGATAGAGTATGTGAAGATTGCATTTTGGGTAAACAACATAGAGACTCATTTCTACCAAGAAAGTCAATAAGGCCAAACAAACCATCGAAGATTGTTTATTTAAATTTGTGTGGATCAATGCAAACATCCTCAATTCATGGAAGCTACTACTTCTTGACATTCATGAATGAATTCACAAGAAAGATATGGGTCCAATTTCTAAAACATAAGCATGAGGTGTTTGATTATTTTCATCAATTCAATGCTCTTGTTGAGAAGAAAATTGGGCATTATATCAAAGAATTGAGAGTGGATAGAGGTGGTGAATACATTTAAAATGAATTTATAAATTTTTTCAAAGACCATGGGATCCACAAACAATTCACTACAAGGTATACCCCTCAACAAGATGGTGTAGCTGAAAGGAAAAATAGGACAATAATAGAAATGGCAAGAAGCATGTTGAAGGAAAATCACTTGTGAAATGAGTATTGGGATGAAGCTATAGCATGTGCAACATACATAATTAATAGATGTCCCACTAAAAATACCATCAATACGATTCTAGAAGAAGCATGGAGTGGAAGAAAGCATATTGTTTCTCACATGAGAGTATTTGGATGTGTAGCATATATACATGAGTCAGATGAATTAAGAAGGAAGATAGACAATAAAGGAGAAAAATGTATATTTGTGGGATATAATGATGAATCCAAGGCATACAAGTTATGAAATCCAATCGAAAAAAACATTATAATCATTAGAGATGCGCAATTCATAGAAGATGAAGCATGGGATGGAAATTCAGATAAAATAACCAATATTGCAGCAAAGAAGATTTCATACCAGCAAGTACTCCTACAAATGGGGCCCCTTCTACACCCATTCAAGACCAAAAAAGTGGGCACAAATGACACCATAAAGCATAACGAGAACCCCACATACTCAAGCAAATACTCCAGCTAATATGCAAAAAACACTATCTTCAATTGGGACTCTTGCTACTGGACCATCAAGTCCACGATCAACAAATTCAAGTGATATGTCAAACCTCACATTAGCAAGCTTAAGAAGACAAAAATCAGAAGTTTAAGAGACATTTATGGGCAAAATGAAGGAGGCAACAATGTAGGTTTGAATGAACTATTTTTTCTTTATATACACATGTAGATGATCCAAATCATTTTGAAGAAGCAATTAAAGAAAGAAAATGGGTGCATGCAATGGATGAAGAAATAGATGCTATAGAAAAGAATCAAACATGGGAGTTAGTGAGCTCTCCACAAGAAAAAGAGGTGATAGGAGTGAAGTGGGTTTACAAAATAAAATTGAATGAAAATGGTGATGTGCAAAAACACAAGGCAAGACTTGTAGCATAAGGTTATTCACAATAGTATGTGGTAGACTACAATGAGACATTTGCATTGGTAGCTTGTTTAGACACTATAAGGACAATATTATCCATATCAACTCAAAAAATAGGGAAGTATATCAAATGGATGTGAAATCAACAAGTTCTTGAATGGATTTTTAGAAGAAGAGGTCTATGTGGAATAGCCATCCGAGATTGTATTTTTGGGTCATGAAAACAAGGTTTACAAGATCAAGAAGGCACTCTATGGACCTAAACAAGTCTCAAGAGTATGGTATAATAGAATTAACTCTTATCGTTTGAAAATTTATTTTAGTAGTTGTAACAGTGAGCCTAAATTGTATACCAACATGAATGAGCAAGGTGAGATAATAATTGTTTGTTTATATGTTGATGACTTGATATTCATTAGTAATTTGTCAATTGACATGTTCAAATCAACTATGAAAAAAGAATTTGAGATGACTGATTTGGGTTTAATGAAGTAATTTCTTGGCATTAAAGTAAGTCAAAATGATAAAGGTATATTCATCTCACAATCTAAGTATGCAAATAATATTTTGAAAAGGTTCAGTATGATGAATTGCAAATCAGCTCCAACACCTATTGTAACAAGTTTGAAACTGAGTAAAGATGACAAAAGAGTAAATGTAAATCAAACTTTGTATTTAAAAACTTGTTTATAGATGATAGGAAAAACACTTCTGGTTATTCTTTTTATTTTGAATTAGATGTAAATCTTGGGCTTAAAAACAACAACCAATTGTTACTCTTTCATTAGCAGAAGTAGAGTATGTAGAGGCTACAGGGGCAACGCGTTAAGCAATTTGGATGAGAAGAATGTTAAAAGAATTAAGATATGAACAAGAAAAAGAAAAAAGAAAAAAGTTAGAATTCAGCCATAGCACTATCAAAAAACCTAGTCTTTCATAAAAGAAGAAAGCATATTGACACAATATATCATTTCATTAGGGAGTTGATCATTAATAAAGAAATATTAATGGAACATTGTAGGTTTGAAGATCAATGTGCTGATATTTTTACCAAGGCATTACAATTTTTTTTTGGTCTATCACAGAGACTAATTGGGTATTGTAGATAATAGTTGTGATTAAGGGGGAGTGTTTGATTTAATCACAACTATCAACATTTCTTAAATCTGTATCTTTTATCCTTCTCTCACTATCTTTTGTCCTTCTCATGGCTTTCTTCTATGTAAGCATTTAATTATGCACCTTCCTATATCCCATCCTCCTTCCATTTTCAAATCAAATAGGATAGTAGTTAATAAAAAAATGCTAATTGTAAACTTTTTATAGATCTATATACGATGGACAAGGTAATCAGAATTAAATGAAATTAATGTTTAAACCCCCTCTTTTGTTGGAAACATGTAGAAGTATCATAATAGCAAGTTAATAGAGAAAATAAATAGAGCAGTCTTGGTGATCAATGTTTGAGAAAAATAAGGTAGAAAATAGGTTTTGTTGTAGCAATAAAAGGAGTAGAAATGACTAGGACTCTTTGTCTTGTATGCGAAAAGAAAGAGTAGAAGCTCTTATGAATGGAATTAGCCTTTTATTATTTTTATACAAATATAAAAATAAATATACATATTGAATTTCCATTAAAGCTCTTTGCTATTTACTCTTTTCTATTTATTTTTTCCTTTGCCTCTCTCCTTCAATGCAACACTTCCAAATTCTCATGCCTAGAGTATGAACCCTGAATACTCCACACTACTAATCTATGCTTCCTATTTATTCCTCCTACTCCCTTTTAATTATGGTCTCCCTATGAGGCAAGCACTAATAAGGGAAAGAACAAGTAGTTAATGAGTAAGGAGGATGAGATGCTTCATATCAAATGAACCCCTTCTACATTTGGGTCAATTAAGAGAAGCATTGAACAAAAACAAATAAAAAAATAATAAATAGGATGGAGCATTACCAAACCCCTTTTGGGTTGATTTTTGTGAATGTAGGATATTAATAGACACCCAAATGAATAGAAATACAATGCTTGCATATGGGCACTTATGACCTAGTAATAAATTCACAAGTCACTAAATCAAATGCAAAGTTATTATATAGTTAATAGAAATGGCTTGGTCTATTAGAATAGTCTAGCTACAATAGTATGGATTCCTTTGAGGATAGAGAAAAGGTTTTTTTGTGTATAGAATGTTTCTGACATTTTTCTATTAAATATCATCAGAATGTTGTTTTATGTAAAATATTAGAAGGGTTTAATTTCTGGTATGAACTACTTAATTAAAGTTTTGAAGACTGGAGGAAAGATGCTATATTTCCCTTGTAGTAACATAAACTAGTTGTATATAAATTTATATTTTCTCTATAATTAAATGGGTATTGGCCCTTACCAATAGTTTAATTATTAAACAAAAAACATTGAAGAGAAATGGAAAAAGGAAACTTCATTAATAAATCTAGAACCCTCCTTCATGAACATGCATAGGGCATGCAAAGGGAAACAAGAGAACACACAAGAAACTCTAAAAATAAAAGATAAAACTCAACATCAGTCCACACTCTTCATTTATTTGCAGCAACATAAATTTATTATAAAATTATATAAGTATCTTTTTGAAAATATAAATTATGGATTTTTCTAGATAGAATAAAATTGAAAATTAAATAATTGTTTTCTTAGCTATCCTAGATTCACTGGACCATTTATTTGCCACAAGACATAAGACTATTGGAAAATAATAGAAATAATCTTTTGAAAATGCAAAGCTTCCCATTCTCCTCTAAGAAAAATAAAATAAAAAAATAATATTTTTACTAGCTCAACATAACAATCTAATCACTTTCTTGCATTGGGGTACAAGTTTAGTGGAAAATTAAGAAACAAGTCCTTGAAAATATTAGCTCCCTTATGTAAACCATTGGAACCTAAGGTAGGCAACTCTTTGAAAACACAAACTATTGATTTACCTTAAAAATAGAACAATGACCTACATTTCTTAACTATTGGATCACTTATTTCTCAGAAGACATAAATTTTGTGGAAAATGATAGAAACAATTTGAAAATTTTAACTATCATATGTAACCATTTGATCATGTGATAAGCAAACCTTTTAAATTCAACTATTGATTTTCCTTAAAAGTAAAATAATATTTCTCTTACCTACCCTTCTTAATTATTGGATGATTTATTTGGCATACCCCATAAGTTTAATGGAAGATTATAGAAACTTCTTGGAAATCTTAACTACCCCATGTAACCATTAGATCATGAGATAGGAAAAGCTTTTAAATTTCCTAAAATATGAAAAAAACATTTCTCTTACAAATACCTTTCTCAACTATTTTTTTTGATCTAAAAGGCAGAGCCGAATCCATATATTCATTTTGGAGAATTACAATGTATACATGCATGACTGAGAAAGGATCATAAACCTAATGTATACAATTGAAACCATTCCCTAGATTTTCTGGAAGAGAATATAATTCCAAGACAAAGTAGAAAACCCTATACATTATCTTCATTCATTCCAAAAAACTATAATAGTTTATGGCAACAAAGATTAAAATTATCTTTCGAATATAAGTTTTAGCAGAGGATTTTTTTAACGACAGGTTTTGCAGAGATTATCTGAAATATTGTATAGACAAAAAATACTTAAAAAACCAGAAGCCAGCTACAAGCTTTGAAATGTCAACAAACATAACCAAAAAAATAAAACCTATCTTTTAGTTTTTCTCAAGAGGCTTGGCAGGGGGAGTCGGGGTTCTACCTCTTCTTCGGCCTCTGCACGGAGGCTGACCTTGATCGCGACTAGACCCACGACCCAATCCTCTGCCACCTCCTCTCCTACCCCGTTCAGCCTGGGGTTCATCTTCTCCAACTTTTGGTGGAAAAATTCCATTTAAACTTGCAAATTCGTGGAGTTCCTCCTCACTATCCAGATCTTCTGGATTCTCACCCATGAAATGCCACTTAAGTTATCTGAGCCCCATACGAGCAAATGCTCTGTGATTATCCAGGTCTTTTCCTTTTAGGTCTAATAGAAAGGGATAATACTTAATTAGTTCCCCGGGAATGTTGTAAATAAGTCTATCACTTGGCCGAGGAGCTCCTGAGTCATGGAGCGCCTTGTTGAGAATTTCTTGCAATTCTAGCAAGATTTCATCTGGGAATAACTTCTTTGTGAGGTTCCAAACAACTTGTTTGACCAGTTTCAAATCCAACAGAGAGGCGACAAACCTAGATGATATGTTTGTATTGTCGTGAGGGTATTCCTCCCTGCTCAAATGCCCATTACCTAGGATCATTTTTATCGCCAATATGGTCGTTGGCTCTGGGTGAAGTAATAGTAGCTTTAATATTAAATCTGTTATTCTTTTGAAAGAGACTTGACACATGGAGGCCGAGAGGGAAATACGAGTGTCTGCTCCAAAGCATGAGATAGGCCTTGGATAGATGCTCATGATAAACCCATACGGTTCCTCACCAGACATGGCTGATGATTTCAGAGACTCCGCTCAAGAGAAAAGTATGAATCAGATTAATCTTCAATGAGGTCACTCATAGATTAGGGAAGATTAAAAACTTGTAGTGAAAGTGAAGCAGAACCTAGGTGACACTTTCTTTAATGCATATTAATGAGGAGTTGCTTGCATTAAATTTGCCTGCAAAGGTGACGAAGGATATTTGTCCCTAAATGTGACAAATCTCCCTAACTCTGAAATGATGCCCAACTTGTTGACAATGCATGCCTTGAGCTAGAAATGACAGCTATCACTAGCTGGTTTTTAGGAAATGGAAAAGGTAACGCTTGTTTTGAAAAAGAAAATTGAGTAACATCACTGTTACCGGGCCCTCTTTGTTGCCCAAAAAAGGGTCAAGATTTGAATTCAAAAAAGTAGTCGTTCCCCAACTTGAGCGTCATAGTTAAACCTTAAAATTAATTAAGGAAGGGAGCATCTGTAGGATCTGCTCGTTTTCTTTGGGGGCCCTACCTTGCACTCATCAAACCCAAGAGAATCCTTTCTGCAATTTTAACTTGTCCTAGTTAGTCTTACTACCTGGCTCCCTGATCCCACCAATGAATATAAGTGCCCTCTGCTGCTATTTTTGAGAGGGCATCTGGTACTGAGTTTGCTTCTCTGAAGATATGTTTTGCTTCATATTGCTCCAATTTTGCCAAGTTTTCTAATATACTATCTATAATTACCTGTAGCCGCCAATTTGGGGTTTTTTGCCTTTTGATTGTGTTGATTGCTATCTCTGAGTCTTCCTCCACTGTGATGTTTCTTAATCCATGCTTAATGCAATCCATCAATCCTAGCTGTAAGGCTTTAAATTCTGCTATATTGTTAGTGTCCGGTGGCATTGGCTTTGCCATTTTCCCTATGATTGACCCTGAGTGGTCTCTAATCACATACCCAATGCCTGAAGGACGTGGGTTGCCTTTGGAAGCACCATCAAAATTTATTTTAACCAGCTGAGCTTTGGAGGGGTCCAGATAGCTTCCTTTCTAGACTTGGATTTTTGCCCAAAAGAGGGAGGAATCTTGATTCCCTACCAATTTTTCTTTATGCTTTCATCCCAAGAAGAGAAAATTTTGGGCGATTCCATTGAGAAAACTAATTTGCAGTTTACTGTATCCACAATTGCCATTTCTATTGAGTTTAGGATTGATTCAAACCTTCTAGCTTTATTATCAAAAAGCCTGCGATTCCTTTCTTTCCAAATTTCCCAGACAAGGCAGGATGAAGACACTTCCAAAATTTGGCTCAAAGTGCTTTCCTTCAAAGGGAGTGTCAAGCATTGAAAAAGAGAAATTATGTCATTAGGCAGAGTTGGGATCCACCCCAATTTTGCACAGAGCCATCGCCAACATTTTGAAGCAAAAGAGCAATTCAAGAGGATGTGATCCACTATCTTTGCCTGCGCTTTACACATAATGCACCTCGACGGTCCTTCATATGTCATTTTAGTGAACTTTTCTACAGTTAAGATTTTTTTTGGAAGGCTAGCCATGCAAAAATCCTTGTTTTTGGAATAATCTTACTACTGTAGAACAACTTAATTGGAATGTCCTATTTTTCTTGGTTTGAAGCACTGACTAAAACTCTGTAGCCATCTTTAGAATTATACTGCCCTGTTTTGGAGGAGGCCCAAATTAGAGTATCTTTCCCTCTTCTAGGGTTGATATTTCTTGCTTTTAATTGGTCTAAGGATTATTCTAATTCTTCCTCTGGGATGGGAAATCCAACCATAGGTTTCCACCTCCAACTTTGAATATTCAAAGAGCTTTCCACTGCCATGTAGTCACTAACTCGGATTCCCTAGTGTTGTTTAAACCAATGCTCTGTTATTGGGATCTTGAGAGAATTTGCGATGGAAGGATATCCTCCCCATGAGTCATCCCAGAAAAGGCTAGAAGTTCCATCATGAATATCCCAAGAGATGGAGTCTAAATCAGTTTTCTGTAGGAGATAATGAAGTTCCAAGTTCTAGATCCCTTCAAATGATTGTTTGTTCTCAGAAGATTATGAGGATCTTGATCTGGTAGATATTTAGTTGCCAACATCCCGACCCATGTTGTATTGGGATTTTTTAGAAACTTCCAAGCTAGTTTTGCCCCTAGGGCTTTGTTTTGCAGTTTTAGCTATTTGATTCCTAAACCCCCCATTGTCTTGGGTTTGATTATTTTATCCCATGCAATTAAGGCAATTCTGTGATTTTCCTCAGTATTTTGCCCAAAAAAATTTCTCATCTTCTTGATTATGTAGGAATTTGTACTAGCTGTTAGTGATAAGATGGATAATAAGTAGATAGGTAGGGCCGAAATCACTGCTTGAATCATTACTAGCCAATACCTTTCTTAACTATTGGATGACTTATTTTGAACCATTTATTTTATCTACCTACCCTCTACTGACTTTAGTTTTCATTTAGCCATACAACTATTTATTTTGCTCCATTCATTGATTATCTACACCAATTTTCTTCAATATGTCCTCCTCTATCTCATTGCCTTCACTTGTTTGAATGGACAAGAGAGTGTGTCTATAAATTTTATGTCGCAGGGCTATAATAATAAAAAGCCTTCAATAGATTGAGTAAAGTATACAGGTGAGTAAATAAATCTTTTGATTTTAGATTCATTGTGTTTTCCCTTTTTTCAGATTACAATGATATATATATATATATATTTTCCTTTCCATGTAGCTCCTAGGTTGGTTTATAATTATAGTGGAGAACACAAGCAGTGGAAGTGTGTCTACAAGATGAAAGCTGAGAAAGACAAGTACTATATTTCTGAAATATAAATCTTTGAATTATTTTACTGGCATCTTGATAGATGAGGTTTATTAGATAAATTGGAAACTCTGTGTTATAGTAAAAAAATGTTTTTAATGTGAAATCATAGTTTGTATAAAAAAAATAAAAATCTCATGTACACATAAATAATCTCTCTGTAACTCTCGGTGTCTAAGATTTGCATCTAGATCTGCTTATTTTGTTCCAAAGCGAATGACTTTTCACTTTCCAAGTTCATTTTCTGAGTTTCAAGAGCAACCCTGAGATGAAGGTTAGATCCTGTCTCTATTTATTTCTGATCGCAAAGGCCCGTTATGGTTTTGGGTTAAACCTCTTTTTCCCTGTTATGCTGTAGGCTCTCAATGAACGTGCAAAAATGACCAACCTTCTTGCAGAATTAGGGATTTTAATTAGAGATTTTATCTACAGAAGTTATTGCTATTTTCATTCATGCCAGGATCATCCTATGAATGCAGTGAAAGAGCACCTAGAAGGCGAAGGGCATTCCACCAGTTACAAGGGCCTTCGATTGAACAGATATATCAGATTTGGGTGACCCAAAAAAAAGTGATGAGTTTGATCAATACTTAGCTGATTCTCTTATCTTACATTATTGAGGTTACAGTATATTGTATAAGATAAGAGAATCAACTAAACATGAAATATACTTTAACCTGCTACTGATCAAACCCATAACTGGTTGTAATGCCCTACCCCTTCTGAGTGCTCTTTCATTTGTTGATAGTTGAGGATATTCCTGGCTTGAATGGAAAAAACAACAACTTTCGTAAATAAAATCCTTCAATTCTCAATCACTTCTTTCGGTCTTTGGTTTTCACTTTTAAGTATTTAATTCTCTGCAAGAAGGTTGGTCATTTCTGCAAGTTCATTGAGAGCCTGCAACACAACAAAAATACAAACAAGATCTAACCCTCATTTGAGCATGCCGATTTTGAAACCAATATTGGTACCTGTGAGTTAGAAGAACCAATTTAGCGCTTAGTTCCTGCTTCTACCTGATTGCAAAATGTCTATTAGGTCTTTTGGCTTGGATTTGTGCTCTTATTCTATCAAGCTTGTGAGATCTTGCACTCTCTAGAAAGCTATGATTCTCTATGACCTAAGCGTATTGGCTTTACGATGGTTGAAAATATAGTTAATATCAGTAAGAAATTGTTTCCGCTCTTATAGAGGAGGCTCATTGTAGAGGAAGAAGAAGTGGAAAAAACATTGTAATTATTCTTCTGCATTTGAGATGAATTTTGGAAATAATCCCAACTACCTCAATGGTGCAGTCAATTCTGTATCCTCCGTATGCCAGCTGCTTCTGTCAACTCATATCCTTCGTATCTTCCATTTTGCGGGCATATCTACAGCATGAAGACAAGTTTCCTAAGCAGATCTTGCTTAGGATTTGAATGGTTTTCATCTTGATTGGCCCCATTTGACTATTGTACCATCTGCAGGTTTAACACGGATTATGGTTGTGATTCCCCTTTGTCCTGGATTTTTAAGTGCTTGTTCCCTCTCCACCATAGATGTAATGCCCAATCTTGATGAATATAAATTTTTATGTCTATTTCTATTTTGTTTCTTCTCTCCATCCTTCAATGGAGGAGGATTATTGTAGAGCATGAAACAACACTCATCGTTTGTAAAAGCGTCTATTAAAGGAGGTTTCTAAGAGAGAAAAACAATAATATTACTTCTAGTGAAAGGAGGTTTCTCAGAGAGAATGACAATAATATTACTTCTACTGCCAAGATTAGCCTTTTAAATGTAGCACTTGAACTCTGTTAATACTACTTCTAGTGCCAAGATTAGCCTTTGTAAATGTTTAACAACTATAACATTTGAACTCTGCTAATGAATTAGTTTTATTCTAGAAAGAGTTTCAGTTTTCTATTTGAGATGATAAATGTATTATTTTATTATGATCAATAGCCTATTCTTATGTGCTTGTTAAATAGATACCATTGAAAAAAACTTTATTAGGGTTTTCACTGATCAATATAATGGAAGAATTGATATGTTTTTGAGAGATTGTTTCTATTATTTGATATTTTCTTTTGTCTCATTGATTAAAAACTTATTAGGGTTTTGACAGATCAATATTATGGAGGAACTGATAAGTTTTTGAGAGAGATAGTTTGTATATTTTGATCTATTTTTTTTCTATGTTCTTTTAAACAGTCAAGCAGTTGGCTCATGATGGCTCAGTAGTAGACCTCAGCAGGAAATGAGTGATCTTTAGTTTTACTATTAACTAGTTCATATAAAAATTTAATGTTGTCAAAGTACCTGCAATTTAATAGAATGTTTTTGAGATATATCATTTTAGAAATTTCTTGGTTGGTTGGAATAGTCTCTGATCTTGTTTTCTTTTTTTTTGATATGAGAGTATTTTCAGGATCCAACTCAACCAACAAGGCCAGTTGAGGTGAGACTAATTTCTGAGATAGGATCCACACAAGCAGTTCCCTTCTTAAATCCGAAAAGGGAGTCAAACCTAAGACCAATAGAAAACAAACCTCTGATCCTGCTCCTTATATCAAAGTTTGATCTGATGGTTCCCCTTAGATTTTGATGTGATTCCCCTTTGCGTTCTGAGGTAGATTGTCTTGGAATGATTAGCCAAATATTTGCATCTACAAGAGTTAGAAAATTGATTGGAATTCAAAATTTTCTTACATGAATATGTTATTAAAAAAATACCTAAATTTAAAAGGTGGTGTAATAGTGAAACATCTGGTAGAGTATGGAAACATCCTTTTTCTCTTTTTCAAGAAAATCATTGCGTTATAAAAGCAATGGATATTTATGTTATAAGATAGTAGCTTTTGAAGGCAGTGGTAGATTGCATTTTTAAGATTCGCTGTCACTATTGGGAAGGAGCAAGAGAGCGTGACTGGTGGCCTTTTACTGCCATTTTGACAGGTTTTGAAATCGATCTATCGAATGTATTGCAGAGATTTAAGCAAACTTGAAATTCACACTGTATAACAATAACGTGAATGATTAAAGATTTATAAGGAGAAATGATTAGAGATTTAAAGAAGAGATTTAATATATGCTATTAATTGATGGTTTCGTCCTTGTGCATTTGGGAGTGACTGACTTAATCTATCTAACAAATTTTCTTACGCAATTAAGTTAAATAATTATAAGTGTATTCACAAATCTAAAAAAACTCAATAATATCATTAAACGTGGTGGAGGATTGAAAATATTGTCTATTTGATATTCCTAGTATTAATCATTTTGAATAACTTAATATTCTAATATGGAATATTATAAGTTATTTAATTTCAAATGTGAAATTTGGTCATTTATAACATTAACATATAACTATTTAATGTAGTATCATTGTGGATGGTGATAATTTTTAATATATTATGTTAAAATATAAACTAGATTTTAATGTATTTGTCATGTAGAGACAAATTTGAAAAAAAAAAGTGATTTGAAGAAGGTGTTGCAAGCTAGGCAATTTGTTGGGTAACTGAAAGAAATTCGTTGAGTGAAAGAAATATAGTGATTTTACATTTTTTGACAACAGTTGTTAGGTGTGTGGGGAGATGTCTAGTGGCCAAATATGAATGCATCGAAATCTAGATTTTGTGTTTTCTATGCATACCAAACCTACAAAAGTCACTAGTTGATGTCACTGGTTGCTAAAGGAGAATGGAAACCTATTAAACATGGAAGGACTAAAGCTATACCATAACAAATCTAAAGGAAATTGCTAAAACATGATTGGAGTCTTCAAATAAGGAAGTTGATGTGGTATTTGTTGCCACCATTTTAAGTGAGATCACGTTATCAGTGAAAGGATATCATGGACAAAAGTTTCTGATTGAAACATCCAAGAAAGAATCCAATTTCTTTAAGAATTCAAGTAAGCCACAAGAGAAAGTGTCATTGATCTGATCAAGATTGGGAAAAGAGTTTTTTTTATTTAAAGGACTTCCAAGAGAAAGTGTCATTGATCTGATCAAGATTGGGAAAAGAGTTTTTTTTATTTAAAGGACTTCCATGAATTTAAAGAGGTATACATGTGCAAATGCTGTAATAATTATTAATGTGCTCTAGCAAAAACGAAGTGTCATAATCATTATTGAAAACATTGAAAGAAAATGCTAAAATTTTGTGACAAGATACCATCATAGTCTTATTTTTTGAGTGAAGTTGTATTCTTGAAAGAAGAGCTAACAAAAGATAAGCGAAATGACTATCAAGAACTGCAAATTTTGAAGCGGTTGAAGTTTGCAAGAAAATTGTTGATTTTGGAAACCAATTATTTGTGCTACATAAAAATGAGAAAAGATTGTAGCTTTAAAAGAAATACTATTTGTAGCTATTATTGGGAGTTGAAGAAAGGTGGCTGCATTTTTTTGCAACATTTGATGAAAACCTATCTTTAAAGAGATACAAAGTCAGTCCTAGTTCATTTTTAAATCATAGAAAGAGTGAAGGCCCATGAACTAGGTGAAGGAAGGTGATCTTAATTGTTGCAAGATAATTATTTTTCAACTATTTAAACAAGGTAAGTTTCAATCATTTATTTTAATGGTAAATAGTGGTAAGAAAAATAAGAAAGAGAATGAGAATTTAATGAGTATGAAAAAATAATTTGAAAAATGAATTAGAGAAAATTAGAAAAGAAAATAGAGACTTAAAAGAGGAAAACATGTTACATATGGAAGAAATATTGAGATTGAGAGAAGAAGCTAATCTTTTCAATCAATTACTTGAAGCATACATAAAAGAAAATCGGAGTCTAAAATTGAAGCTTGCATTATGTAACATTTCATGTGATACAAATGATTTATTTTATTCAATTGATGAACCATGTGATATAGTTAAAGAATTCTCTGATAAAAAAATGTATTTTTGATGATAACAACACAATTGAATCTACTTTTCCTACTAATTTCGAGGCTAGTTGCGTGGATAAAGAAAAGAGATGTTTTTTTTTAACAAAAGTTGGGTTTAAGATAGTGAAAAATGGGATATTAATTATGTAAAGGTTTGGGAAAATTTGGACAAGGAATAGAAACCATTGAGGCAATAACGAGACCAAAAATTCAAGGGTTTGGATTTGTTAATGGGGATAAAAATAAAATTAATGATGCAAATATTACAAGTTCAAATAAAGCAACTAACGTAATGCAATACGTGCAATGTTTTCATTGTCATACACTAGGACACAAAATTGAAGCATGTTGGGATCTTCATCCTTGTATTATATGTGGATTGAAGAATCATTTAGAGAAATTATGTTGAAATAGAAAGTGGAAGGTGTTGGCATTTTCAATAGAAAGATTGTTGATATTCATTAAGGATATTTAGAAGGTTGTTGGAGATTATTTGATATAACTGAAAAAGGATAATAACTATCTTTATAACATTATTTTGTCATTGATGTCAAGAAATTGATTTTCTGATTTATTATGATGTTGCCATATCTTGAGAAGATTGATTTGAAGAGAATTAAGATGTCGGTAAAAGACACATAAAGAATGTGATAAGAAAGGAGGAGGAATCAGATATTCAATGGGCAACCATTACCGAGTTAGAAAATGATGAGATCATGATGTTTAGATTGTTTTGATATCCTACATATGTTGTTGACTGTAAGGTTAATACTACCATGTTATCGAGCAGAGAACCTAGTCGGTAAACCCTAAGGAACCTAGTCGGTAAACCCTAAGGTTATCGATATCGGTTAATGAAAGCAGAATGTCTACCGAGTAAAGTTTAGTATTTACCGAGTTGCAACCGAGTTATGACAGATCACATTGGATGGATAAAAGTATTATTTAATGAAGGACAATGATTAGCTGGAGATGTATAAATGATTGGTATGCCGAGCATGAAGTTTGTTAAGGATCTACGGCAATGGAAGATCGACACGAAGATCTACAACGCAGATTGAACCACAATAACCTTGTGCAAGTTCCAAGAAAGGAATGCAAGTCCCAAGGCAAGGTAAAATGTTTTTAGATCGAAAGATGCATTGAACCTAGTCAATATTGAAGATCTGATGGCTAAGATTGATCATGGGAAATGTGATCAAGGAGATTTAGCGGTTAGCAAATTGTTTATAAATAAGAAATTGTTGATGAACAATGTATGCGAGCAAGTGTAAGCATAGGGATGCTACATAGTGATTACCGAGCACAGAAGCTTGAAGACCTATTTGAATAACAAAGTAAGGAGCCCAGCAAAGGGACAAGATAAGTCCTATGACAAGATTGTTTTGAGCAAATAAGAATCTGCTTTAGCATTTTAGATGTAAAGTTGTAGATATAGTTTATTGCTGTTATTTTGTAAGTGACAGAAAATCTCTTAACCGAGTGGACTTAACAATCTTATTTGTAAATCCTCTAGCAAGGTGACAATCTAAATGAGTGTTTGAAATCCTTTGACAAGGTCACTTCTAACAAAGTGAAGATCCTAACAGATCTGAGGGAAATCCCTTAACCGGGTCACATCTAGCAATGTGTTTGTAATCTTTAATAGGATTTTCTTTTAACCGAGCATACTCTAGAAGAGTATATTTCTTAGTGGGTCTGAAATCCCACAGTGGTTTTTCCCTATTTGGGTTTCCACGTTAAATCTGGTGTTATATGTGTTATGATGATTATGTGTTCATGAGTTAGCATGTTTAGCAGTTTTTGGTTATATTGCTAAAGTATAAGTTACTGAGGTTGAATCTGTTGATTTTATGGAAGATCAAGTTTGTATGATTCACCCCCCCCTCTCATCTTGTTAGCTATTGGCACCAGTTCTTTACATATAGTATCAGAACTTAACAATTGGTATTAGAGCTTTATAATTGGTATCAGAGCTTTGGACTTCGGAAGAAAAGTTTAAAGGTACTTGAGGCAAAGATTCGAAGATGTATAAAAGGGATGCACCAAAGCTGAACAAGTCAAGTTTCTCCACATGGCAGAAAAGGATGAAGCTGCATTTATCAAGAATTGGAGAATATGCAACATATTATTTGGAGAATGATTATATTCCACCAAGCACCAACCCAATGACCTTGGAAGAGATAAATGCAAAGCAAGAACATATTCAAGCTATGATTGAAATAACATCAATAGTGACCGACTCAGAGTTTAATGATCTAGAAGGCTGCAATGATGCAAAAGCAATGTGGACTAAGCTCATATCTGTGTATGGCAGTGATGAACATGTCCAAAGAGCAAAAATAGATAGTCTAAGAGGACAACTTGAATCCATGAGAATGAGTGAAGGTGAGAACATAACCCAATACAGTACAAGGTTAAAGGAGACTGTCAATCAAATTAAAGGAGTAGGAGGAACTATTGAAGAAAAGGATGTAACAAGTAAGTTGTTGAGAACCCTTCTACCTACTTATGCCATTCGAGTCTCTGCAATCAATGAATTGAGGTCTGTACCTAACATGCCAGTTTCTTTGGATGCTACTATTGGTAAGCTACATGCATTTGAGTTAAGCAATTTTGATAACAGTGGGTCTTCGATAAATAAAGTAGAATCTGCATTCAATTCTTTTTGTGATGCTAAAAATGTTGTTAGTATAAGAGGCATACACATATAATGAGACAATATAATATAATTGAAAAGCTTAATTGAAAACTAGATAAAAATTGCAAACCACAAGCCTTCCTTGAAATGTCCCATTTTCCTCTATTCTTGAGGACCTTGAAGGTGTTGGATTGATGGGCTCTCAGCGGAGCAATGACCTCCAAAGTGACAACTCAAGAGTTGAGTAGCTATTTGATCATGATTGACTATGAAAATGATATGAAATGCATGATTCAAGAAACTAGATTAACATGCTATGATTAATCCAAATGCTAATTACAAGATAATTGAAATGTAAATGCCTATAGTAACAATGCCTAAATTGATATGAGATGGGATGCTTATTGCTCCAAAATGAGGGGTATTTATAGGATTTCCAAGGCCAAAGCTGAGGTGGCAGGAATTGGCGGTCCAGATTTGATATGAAGATATCAAGGGCCAAGATTGAGGAAGTTGGAGAAGAGGTTGGAGGAAGGGACACTTGTCATCTCTGTGGTGACAAGTGTCAAGGAGCCTTGCTCATGAGAGGGCAAGTGTCCAATTGAGGAGACATGTGGCAAAAGTGCCATGTGTCTCAAGGAGAGAATATCCACACCATGAGAGGTTAGGATAAGGAGGTTAGAATGTGCAAGATAGGATAGGTTTAGTTAGACCCAAGATTAGATTGAATGGGTTAAGTTAGGGAATGGTTAGGTTGGGTGGTTAAAGTTAGGAGCCATGTGCTCATTTGAATTTAGAAATTCAAATAATTGGAAAATGGTAATTAACCTCAACAAACTTGAGTTTGTTAATCTTAATTAGGGATTAGAAGAATTGATTAGTATGGGGAGACATTAATTAATTGAGAATTAATTAATCAAAGGGGGATGTGAGATGAACTATATAAATAAATCATTTAGATTTATTTACTAGTAGGTGAATAGAGAAATTAATTAAATTGCTTGTGAATTCAATTAATTGGGAAGGGGAATTAATCAAATAACTGCTTATTTAATTAACCATCTTCAGACCATTTTTAGGTGTATACACTTTTCATATTGGTGAATTTGATGATTACAATGATAGAATGAGTAATTACTCTCAAGGGAATCATAGTGGAGCAAGTGAAAGATTTCGCAAGAACATGGAAGAATTGCATAAACTGTATGAGGAAATCAAGAAGCAAGAAGAGTTTGAAGCATTACTAGGTAGAAGGTTAACGAGAGGAAAAGGTAAGTATAAAGGGAAGCTACCTTTAAAATGTTTCAATTGTGATAAAATAGGACATATGGCTTCTAACTGCCCTGACAAAGAATCTAGTGAAAAGAGAGAATACCGAGATAATAGGCAGAAAGACAACCAATACAAAGGACACCGAGACTTCATAATAAGAGACAGAAAGACATGCCTAGTAGCTAGTGAGGAATCCAATGATACAAATCAGATGAAATTGATACTGAAGAAGTTGTTTATGTGGCTATTAAAGATGGATTAGATGAAGAAAGGTAAGAAGAAAAAGCCCTAATATCTCACATAAATAATAATGATTCTTGGATCATAGACAGTGGATGCTCACATCACATGACAGGTGATAAACACAAGTTTGTTAGATTAGAAGACTATGATGGAGGCTATGTAAGATTTGGTAATGATGCACCATGTCCGGTGAAAGGTAAAGGATCTATAACACTTCTTGACAATGCTAAATGTGATGATGTATATTGGGTTGAAGGTTTGAAATACAATTTGTTGAGTGTAGCACAACTAAACAATACAAGATACCGAAAAGAATTTCAGAAAGGAATTGTCAAAGTTCATGACAAGCATGGAAAGTTAGCTGCTACCGGGACACAAACAAAAGGTAATACATTTCATCTTGGGGTGGGTGCAAGAAGTTGAGTCCCACTTTTGGGCAAAAAGTGGAAGTGTTTTCCCTATTTTTCAAATTTTTTGTTGATTGATGTCAAAATTTGAGGTACTTAGAGTTTGAATTTGAAAAAACTTTAGTAATAGAAAATGTAGTGCTCGGAGTCTAATTTTCAAATATGTAATTTATTTCAATACTCACATGGTAGAAATTACTTTTGAGTAGGCATATTTAAAAACTACTTTTTCAAAATGTTTGTTTCAGGACCATACCACACGTGTACGAGCACCATATTTTGATGTAAATAAAAGAATTTTTGCAAATCCTTCTAGGAAAAGATACCTAATACACCAAATATTGATGAGAATATTTTTTCTTATTTTTTTATTGAATATATATTTTTTAATTAATTTTTAATTGACTATAAAGTACATTTTCAAAACATCTAGTGTACGACCCCCATAATTTGATGAAAATTTCATATTTTTTAATTTTTTTTTTAATCTTCAAAAGAATTGTATGGAGATTGATGTCATATAATTTATTTTTAAAAAAACCTAAAAATAAAAAAGTTATTAAAGTTTTACTAAACCTCACTATTTTACATTTAGGTACCACTTTTGATTAATAAATAATGCAAAAATAGTAAAACTAATCATATCACTATGAAATTTATATTTTTGAAATTAGGACAGTGAGACCTCTAATGGGTTTTTGTTTCATTAAAAAATACGATAAGAAAGACCTTCAAAAAATTACGGCAAGGCAAAAATCTAGTATTTCGGTGCCTTGGCCATTTTTTTAGAGGTCCAAGCATAGGTTTCATCCCACCAAGCCTAACCCAAAGCAAAAACTGAGGCATAGGTGTGTTTCCTGCTTCATCTTTTATGAAACGGGCGCCCGTTATTTAAAATTCAAAAAACAAGCACCAGTTTTGAAATTTATATTACTTTAAGAAACGTGTGCCCTTTTTAGAAACGGGTACACGTTTTTAGAAACGGGTGCCTATTTTTAGAAACGGGTGCCCATTTCTAAAAATCGTGCACCCATTTCTCTATGGTGGTCAGATCCTAAACGCGCACCCATTTTATTTTTATGGGTCGGGGCGTTGAAGCTAAACGGGTGCCCGTTTCTTAAAAAATGGGCACTCATTTCTAGCGACAAATTTTTTTGCTCGCAAACTTCTGCGGAATTGGGACCCAACTTCTTGCACCCACCCCTTGACTCAACTCGGAACAAGTGTCTTTATGCTAAGATAGATGATACCTGGTTATGGCATAAAAGGTTTTGTCATGTAAATTTTGATAATCTGATCAAAATAAGTAAGAAGCACCGAGTAAGAGGTCTGCCGAGTCTTGAAAAACCTGAGAATGCTATATGCCGAGGATGCCAGATGGGTAAGATGACAAGATCAAGCTTTACAAGTAAGTCCTACACTTCTTAAGGAATTTTAGATCTAGTACATACTGATCTTTGTGGTCCTATGAAAGTTCAAAGTTATTATGGTGATAAGTATTTCATATTATTTGTGGATGATTACTCAAGGATGACGTCAGTTATGTTTTTAAAAAAAAAATAGAAGCTTTTCAAATTTCTAAATGGTACAAGGCAAGAGTTGAAAATGAAACAGGAAGACAGCTGAAATGTCTTAGATCTGATAGAGGAGGAGAGTTCACTTCTGATGAATTTAACTTATTCTGCAATGATCATGGTATAAAAAGACAAGTGTCTGCACCGAGAACACCTCAGCAAAATGGGATAGCCGAGAGAAGAAACAAATCAATTGTGGTTTGTGCAAGAACCCTGATGATAGAAAAGAGGGTACCTCAAACATTTTGGAGAGAAGTAATCAGCACTGTAGTTTACACCCTGAACCGAGTTCAACTGAAGAAAGGAACTATGAAGACACCATATGAGATCTGGTATGACAAGAAACCTAATGTAAGTTATTTTAAAATCTTTGGAAGTAGATGCTATGTTCACAAAGATGACAAAAATGGAAAGTTTGATCAGAAAAGTGAAGAAGGAACATTTCTTGGTTATTCTTCTAGAAGTAAAGCATTTAAATGTCTAATCAAATCATCTAACAAAATAGTAGAAAGTGCAAATGTGAAAATTGATGAATTTGCAGAAAGAAATGATGAAGGAAATTCCAAAGAACCAGAAGATTATGAAGAATTCATTTATGTTCAACCGAGGAGTCCTACTGAGAAAGCTGTTGAAGAAATTGAAGATAATGTCCAGTTACCGAGTGATGAAGAAGATCATACAGAGCCTACCGAGCCTAGTTTAGCCAAATATGTCAGAAGACATCATGCATCAAGTTAGATTATAGGAGATAAGGATGATCCAGTGATGACAAGGAACAAACTGAGACATAACACATGTCTGATATCTGAATTTGAACCAAGAATAGTAAAAGAGGCATTTAACAGTGAAGATTGGGTAAATGCTATGATAGAAGAGTTTGATCAAATCAAGAAGAATGACACATGGACACTGATCCCAAGACCGAAGGACAAAAATGTAATCGGTACAAAGTGGATTTTCAGAAACAAGCTAAATGAAAAAGGTGAAGTCATTCGGAACAAAGCAAGACTAGTTTGCAAAGGTTATGCTCAAGAAGAAGGAATAGATTATGGTGAGACTTTTGCACCTGTGGCTACACTTGAGGGAGTAAGAACATTGTTGGCATATGCTGCTTTCAAAAATTTCAAGGTATATCAAATGGATGTTAAATTTGCATTTTTGAATGGTATACTAGAAGAAGAAGTTTACATTGAACAACCTGAAGGATTTGTTAAAGACAAGAGTAAAGATCAGGTATGCAAATTGAACAAAGCTTTATATGGTCTGAAACAAGCACCTAGAGCATGGTATGAGAGACCACACTCTTACTTAATCAAGATTGGCTTTATAAGGACAAGTGAAAACAACAATATGTACATGAAGAATGATGAGAACTATGGAATACTGATCTCAGCTATATTTATTGATGATATTATTTTTTGTGGTAGTGACTCCTTATGCAAAAACTTTGGAAATGAAATGTGCAAAGAATTTGAGATGTCATTAATCAATGAGATAAAGTATTTTATAGGTTTACAGATACCTCAAATGAAAGATGAGATTTTCATTACTCAATCCAAGTACATAAAGGAAATCTTGAAGAAATTTGGAATGGAGGATTCTAAACCAGTAAGTACTCCTATGACTACTAACTGTAAACTATCAAAGAATGATGAATCTGCATTTGTTTATGAGACACTTTACCGATCTATGATTGGAAAGTTGCAATATGTTGTGCATAGTAGACCAGATATAGCACATGCAGTAGGTATTGTTGTAAGATTCTCTGCAGATCCCAAGGAAACCCATATGACAGCAATCAAGAGAATTTTCAGATACCTAAGAGGCACTGAAGATTATGGCTTAGTATATGAAAAGAGAAATTATTTTGATTTAAAAGTTTATACTGATGCTGATTGGGTAGGCAACATAGATGATAGGAAAATCACAAGTGGTGGAGCTTTCTTTTTGGGAGAAAGACTAGTGAGTTGGCTTAGTAAGAAACAAGGATGTATCTCACAGTCAACAACATAAGCTGAATATGTTGCTGCAACATTGAATTGTACCAATATAGCATGGATCAAACAACTGTTGGAAGGTATAAATGAGAAAGTTACCGAGCCAGTAACTATATTCTATGATAATACTAGTGCCATTAACATTTCAAAGAATCCGGTAATGCACTCTAAGAAAGAACACTTGAAGGGAAATAAACACATGACAGAAGATAGAGCAAAAGAATATATCAGTTCAAAGGAGCAATTAGCAGACATTTTCACAAAGCCAATGCCAAGGGACACTTTTGAGTATCTTAGAAGCAAGTTAGGGGTCCTACCCCTATCTTCTACTCACTAACAAAGTTCGGTTAAAGCATCAATTCGATGAATCTAAAGAATATTATATGTGGATTGATGCTGATTTATGCATTTTAGAAGGTTTTCTAAAGGTGTGCAGGAAATAGTGAATAGAGACAAGTTGCTCTGACCAAGACTGAGATGATACACAACAAGGCAAATCACTTCACAGAGGAAGAAATAATGATTTAGTTCTTTTACTTTTTGGCATTGTTGTCAAAGGGGGAGAAGACTAAATGGTAAAATCCCAAATGAAGAAGATAACTGAAGACTAATGACAGGGGGAGAAGAATACAGAAAGGAGAAGACTTCAGAAGATTTTAATAGCTCAAGGATAACAGGAGAAGTCTAACAGCAATTTGAATCTGAATCAATTTGAATATTTTGTTGGTATTACCATTTAAAAGTTGGTTTTGCCATCAATGCCAAAGGGGGAGATTGCTGGCATTTTCAATAGAAAGATTGTTGATATTCATTAAGGATATTGAGAAGGTTGTTGGAGATTATTTGATATAACTGAAAAAGGATGATAACTGTCTTTATAACATTATTTTGTCATTGATGTTAAGAAATTGATTTTCTGATTCAGTATGATGTTGCCATATCTTGAGAAGATTGATTTGAAGAGAATTAAGATGTCAGTAAAAGACACAGAAAGAATGTGATAAGAAAGGAGGAGGAATAAGATATTCAATGGGAAACTTTTACTGAGTTAGACAATGATGAGATCATGATGTTTAGATTGATTTGATATCCTACATATGTTGTTGATTGTAAGGTTAATACTATACTATGTTACCGAGCAGAGAACCTAGTCGATAAACCCTAAGGAACCTAGTCGGTAAACCCTAAGGTTATCGATATCGATTAATGAAGGTGGAATGTCTACCGAGTAAAGTTTAGTATTTACCAAGTTGCAACCGAGTTATGACAGATCGCATTGGATGGATAAAAGCATTATTTAATGAAGGAAAATGATTAGTTGGAGATGTATAAATGATTGGTATGCCGAGCATGAAGTTTGTTAAGGATCTACGACAATGGAAGATCGGTAGGAAGATCTACAATGCAGATTGAACCACAATAACCTTGTGCAAGTTTCAAGAAAGGAATGCAAGTCCCAAGGCAAGGTAAAACATTTTTAGATCGAAAGATGCATTGAACCTAGTCAAGATTGAAGATCTGATGGCTAAGATTGATCATGGGAAATGTGATCAAGGAGATTTAGCGGTTAGCAAATTGTTTATAAATAAGAAATTGTTGATGAACAATGTATGCGGGAAAGTGTAAGCACAGGGATGCTACACAGTGATTACCGAGCACAAAAGCTTGAAGGCCTATTTGAATAACAGAGTAAGGAGCCCAACAGAGGGACAAGATAAGTCCTATGACAAGATTGTTTTGAGCAAATAAGAATTCGCTTTAGCATTTTAGATGTAAAGTTGTAGACATAGTTTATTACTGTTATTTTGTAAGTGACAGAAAATCTCTTAACCGAGTGGACTTAACAGTCTTATTTGTAAATCCTCTAGCAAGGTGACATTCTAAATGAGTGTCTGAAATCCTTTGACAAGGTCACTTCTAACAAAGTGAAGATCCTAATAGATCTGAGGGAAATCCCTTAACCGGGTCACATCTAGCAATGTGTTTGTAATCTTTAACAAGATTTGCTTTTAACCGAGCATACTCTAGAAGAGTATATTTCTTAGTGAGTCTGAAATCCCACAGTGGTTTTTCCCTATTTGGGTTTCCACGTTAAATCTGGTGTTATATGTGTTATGATGATTATGTGTTCATGAGTTAGCATGTTTAGCAGTTTTTGGTTATATTGCTGAAGTATAAGTTACCGAGGTTGAATCTGTTGAATTTATGGAAGATTAAGTTTGTATGATTCACCCCCCCTCTCATCTTGTTAGCTATTGGCATCAGTTCTTTACATATAGTATCAGAACTTAACAATTGGTATCAGAGCTTTACAGAAGGAACAAACTTTAAAAAATAGTATACAAATTGATTGTAGATGGATTGACGTATCTAATTGGCAAAAGATAACAACTATGTTCACGAAGTTCTAAAAGCATAAATATTCTTGTGTTAGAAATTTTTTTATTGAATTTGTTGATTGGTTAAAAAAATCATTGAATTTGTTGTGCTAGTTGTGGAGATTAAGTTGTGAAAGTTTTGATTGCAAAGATCTTTTTTGGAATAGCCCGTTAAAAGTTTTGGTCACAAAGTTCGTTAAAGTTTTTGATCACAAAGATCTTATGGGAATATTAATAGTTGTGAAGGTTTAGATCACAAAAATATTTGGAAATGATTCACTTTCTTTATCGATTTCTATGAAGGTTTTGATCACAAAGACATTACAAAATTTTTCATCTTCTTCTGTTGATACTTGTGAATGTTTTGATTACAAAGATCTTTGAAAACACTTCACTTTTTTGTACTGATACTTGAGAAGGTTTTGACCACAAAGATCTTCTTAACGCTTCACTTTCTTTCCAAAGATAATCAAGAAGGACATCTTATTATTGAATACCAATGGATAAGCAAAGATAAAACTTTATACATTTTTGAAGGAAATGATGTTAAGTATTCTTATTGTACATGAGTTGCTAATAAACCTATTTGTTATAGGTGGCCCACATCATCTAGTTAAGTCATATGATAAAATATAGTTTATTGGGGGGGGGGTGTGTTAAAATATAAACTATATTTTAATATATTTGTCATTTAGAGACAAGTCTCTCGTAAGACACACAACTCTCCACTAATGTACCTATTTAAGGATCTTTGGATCCAACTATTTGATACACATAAAATATTATTCATGCTTTCTAATTTTTATCAATAATACCAGTAAATGTAGTAGAGGATTGAAATTATTGTCTATTTGATACTCTTAGTATTAATCATTTCGAAGAAATTAATATTCTAATATGAAATATCATAAGTTACTTAATTTCAAATGTGAAATTTTGTCATTTATAACATTAAAATATAACTACTTAATGTAGTATCATTGTGGATGGTGATGATTTTTGGTATATTTTTCTCTACGAAAAGTGTGGTTTAAAATGATGTGTTCACATGTATTCTAGAAAAAACTTAGGTGAAGTTAAAATAACCAGATAAACTATAAAATAATATATATTATGTCGAGTGAAATGAGATTTAAAATAAAGTAATATAATAGATTTTATGATTATTTAAAAAGAAGGGGAGAAAATATATTTGAGTTCTTGTAAGGAGGATGACCTAATAAGGTGCTCAAGTATGTATTTTTTTATAATTAGAATATTTAATTAAATATTTTGGAAAATTTGTTTTAGCCTTTAAATTTAACTAGGGCAAGGGTTGGAGTTAAGGTTGGGGTTATTTTTATATTCATTGGGTTAGGGATATGATTAAATTAGTGTTATGTTTTTTGATAGGTAAGGATAATCATTACATAATAAATACATTTTAATTTAGGTTGCAATCAATTAGAAATAAATTAAGACTAGGATTAGGGTTATAGCTCAATTAGTTTTAAAAATCAATTAATGTTATGCATAAAGTTTAATTAGGTTTATGGTAAATTTAGGATTAAAAATACATACAAGGTTTGTGTTAGCCTTTAATACATAGATTCATCTAGTTATGGTTATGAAAATATTACACTAGATACTTCTATAATGACTTAGAAATTCACTTATTTAGAAACCACGTCCACACTAGAAGCCAACTATGGAAAACCTGATGGTGTTCTGAGGTCTTTCGATTCTGTCGAGTACCTGTAGCTGCACATAAGAGGAAAGGTAAAGGAAGTTGTGGATAGGGCTTGACTTACATCAAAACTTAGGTTTGTAATTAACCCTAATTGAAATAGAAATTGAACTTGAATTGAATTAGAAAGATTTCCTTTTGAGGGCAAGGCTAGATCTAGAATTGATGTAGATAATACCTTCAATAGGTGATGCAATGTTCTTAGGATAATTCCTCCATGTGTTGATGCAATAAAATGATAAATCACATAAAATACATGATGCAATCATAGATAAAACATAAATGGAAGATGTCTTAATGTAGTTTGTTTCTCCTTGAATCAAATCTTCTCTTGAGGAAGAATAATTGCTCTTGAATTGGATGATAATGCTAGCATAAGATGTAATGTTCCAAATGAATTTAGAGGGATGCCTTATATAGGAATTTTATAATTAAAATAACCTTTAGGCCAATTTATATTTGAGTTAATTTCACACAAAGAAGGGTTTGAATTGGATAAGACCCCTAAATTATCCTCTTGAAATTCAAGAATTAAGTGCAAGACTAGGATAGTAGGTCACGCTAGTCCCAACAACATTTTTTGACTTTCGAGGAATGCAAGATAATGGGCTTCTAATGCTGATTCTAGCTTGATGACTCAAACCATAATATATAGATATGCAAAATGTGTCTTGGAAGTTGAAATTGGGGTAGGATTAAGGATAAATCAGGATTAAATGATAAATGGCACACCTAGAATTAAGGGCCCAAATAAGAGTGTGGTAATGTAATAAAGTGGAATAAGACCCATAATATTACATTAAATATTAATTAATTATAATAAAGGTGCCATAATGCATAGAGGAAAGGTAAATACTAAAATAGGTGCTAGGAGAGTGCAAAATTGGACACACTAATAAAGGTGTACAATTTATGATGCTACAAGAAAAATCCACAACATTGCTGAAGGGATTAAATTTCTTGTAGATAAATGGTAGAAAAAGTTTGATAATCCGAGGAGAATACTATCATTTATCTTGACAAGGTTGATAAGAGAAAGTAGTTCAGTGATGATAATGGCTCTTCTACTTGTACTTGGGGGAACCTTAAAAAGACCAGGTAGTAAGCCAAGTGCAAATTATGGGGCCTAAAGAACTTTTCTCATAATTTGGACAAGAAGCAACCATAAGTTGCCGAAGCCTTAAAATATCTTTGTTAACTTTTTTTTTGTTTTTTTAAAATTTTAGACCTATTGTGTTAGAGGTCTATTTTAGTGCTTTTTGTTGTTTCTTGGTTATGGGTTGGTTGTGTGTTTCCTATTGGCAACTCTTTGTACTCAGGGTTTCGGGGTGTCTTCAAAACTTGATTTTCCCAGAATAAAAATGTTCAATTGTTTAAGCATTCAAAATCATATTGATCTCTTTATTTCATCTTGACTATTAAAAATACATAAAATACCAAAAGACTGCATATTACAAATATTATGGTCATTCTCTATATCCCCGAGAGGATAGAGATCCATTTATTTAAAGAAAACTTATAACAAACTTATAACTGATTGACCACATTCCTACGGAATAGGTGAATGAGATTTATTAACAAGAGAAGAAGAAGAAGTCAGCCCAGGAAAACAGAACAACATCTGTCCTGGAGCTGAGAAAATATAGCATGACTTGCTCCCTGGATCTAAGATCCACTAAGAACAGTTATAAGTCTTTCATAAATCAGTCATCTGAAGAACCGGTCAAGTGAATTCGATCATTACTGCATTTCTCTGACTGGGTCTGTGTTGCGATTATGTACTTGGTGCTTCTTTAAACCACCATTTAGTCTTTACTTCATCTTTGCCGACCCTGCATCGTGATATTAATGTGCACAACAAACATATGTGTATACTAATGCTAACATGATATAATATAAACCATATTTAAAATTGAGTTTAGATATTTGCATAGATAAATCATTTAAAACCATTATATGACATCCTTAGGTATAAGTCAAACTAGTTTTAAAAACTCTTAAAAGGTATCAACTTAGGAGAGTATTATAATCCAAATGTCATCTAATCACAAGATCTAGGAAGGAGTACTATATAAAAAAATCTATCAAAATAGAGCCATTATTTAGGCTCATCATCTCCCCCTAACCTAACTTCTTGTTGATCCTCCAGCAACAGGAAAATTTTAGATTCTGGTATTGATTCAGAAATTGCCTGGAGTAACCTCTCTAGATTTGCTTACATATAAGCTCCAGTAGAATCCTTTCATTTTCTCCAATCTCTTCCACTTGGTACATTTTGTTGCTTCACTGTATGGTGGGTCACTGTCCCTGCATTCCATCAGTGGCCATAGGAGGATTGGAGGTTAAAAACTGAGAGGCAGCCAATGTCGTCCCTTTGTTCTTCCCAAATGCATATACTTGGGTGCTCTGTTTAAGGCTGCATGGTAGTTTTCACAGAGTGCAGGTCAGATTGCCTTAACTCATCTGGTAGGCTATTCTAGCATTGGACGATATGTCCTATTGCTACTAGTCCTTCCCTTCGAACCATTTGTTTGTATTCCTTATACACTTCTTCCCTTAAGGGTAGGATATCCTTTGCATAATCTGGCTCATATATAATCTTTTGCCAATCAAAATAAAGTCGCCTAGGTTCCCTTGATTCAGCCCTTAAGGGCAGTGAAAGCTCAAATTATTCCTTGTTATGCACCTGAAACTGCTCTCCCCTTGATATTTTGTTCTACATCCATGACATAAGAGATCTCAATTGGATATCTCCAATATAGAGGAGAGGGTTCCAATCGACATTATTAGGAACAACATAGTTATGTGCATAAAGTTCACAAAGTAGATTTTTAATTGCTGTAGGAGATGTCTGATAAACACTATAGAATTCCTCTGGTGTTTGCAATGAGGGACTTAAATCCTTGACAATTCTCATCATCTGGAAAATGATATACTATTCTCTTAAATGCAGAGAGTAAACACGAGGATGAGCTCGACATTGCATTAGTTTTGGTACCATGGTGGCTTCTATTTCCACCTTAGCTTTAAGCTGAGAAATTTCCTTGTCCTTTGATTCAAATTTTTTCTTCTGGCAGTCAATTATCATCTACATTTTTACCTTTTCCAATTCCCAGTCCTCATAGAGAGCAAGTCCCACTGCATGACTAGTTTAAGGGAAATAGGTGGCCTATGAATAGGTGCCCTAGGTTTCTTCTTTTCAAATTTGCTCCCTGCTTCAATAACCTATTCTAAAACAAATGCTAAGCTGTCCAACCTTTCAAAACCTACTTCTTTCTAAGGCTGCTCAATATTTTGGGGTTCCCCCTCTTCTTGCAGATGCAGTTCCTGTTCTTCCTCGATATTTTGCAGTTCTTCCTCTTTTTCTTTCTCCCCTTGGGGTTCATTAGGTGGAGAAGGAGGGATGCCATTGTGAAGTGGACTATGTTGTTCTTGTTCTGGGGAGTCAATCAGGATGGTAATATTTGGCTCTGTTGATTGGTCTTGGTTTTTAAGCTTTCTACGAAGCCTACCACTGCTTCTCCGAGATTTCCCTTTTTAGGCTGCAGGACTACTTCCTGTAGCCAACTCTTCAACCACCTCAATGGTTACTGGAGAAATTGATTTTACAACTTTCCTTTTCTTGGCCGCAGGAGGGGGTAAATTATCACTTTTACCTTTCTCTCCCTTATGTTCTATATCAACCTATTTTTCTTTGCCTTTTTCCTTTCGTGTGGCAGCCCTAGTTTTTCTTAGACTTTGAGAAGGAACCACTACTGTAGAGTAAGGGTTCCTCTGCTGCAGGAATATTTTGTTCTGATGACATCTTGGAGGATGAGAGTTCAAGAGGGGAACTAGGTTTTTCAAGGTTTTCCAAATTTTCTTATTCCTAAGATGGAAGTGGCTCCTCTATAACCATGTTCTCTACCCTTAACATTCTAATTTCAAAAAATTCATTCCAAAGAATAGGAGAGACATCTCTCAAAGATCTTTCAACTAATAGCTTAATTAGGCAATGATGAGAAACAGAGTGAGGCCTACCTTTCTGGGTCTTTGTTGCACTTATGGAAAGAAGGTTGAACAATAGGCTTGGAACATTCATCCTTCTTCCGTGGCATAGATGACTTAAAATCTTGAAGTGATGGGAATGCAGACATGAGAACACTCCTTCACAGGTTAAATACTTTAAAACATACAATGCTACTGCTTTCCATTCGGGCGGAAGAGATTCTCACCTAGTTCCTTGTCTATCTACTACTAATGGGGGTCTCCTGGATGTGTAAATTCTGCTCTTGCACTACGTGCATCCTTGGATTCTGAGTACTTCTCCCTGTCTAGTGGTAACCCAGTTACCTCGGCAATCCGTTCCTCTATAATCACCAATCTCAAACCTTTTATGGGAGTTTCTCCATTTGAAAGTGTGCAGGTAAATTCCCTCGCAATTTCTTCATTAAACTCCGCCAACTTCAAAAAATAATCCAGCCATCCACTGTTACGGAATATTGGCTCACAATCCTGGTCCTGAAGAAGAACTTCATGGACTGTCGGCTCATGTCAAACAGGTGGACCACCCATTGCAGTGATAACACTTTCTACTTTATAATGGCATAAATCTGCCCAATTTCTGCACTAAGTTTTGCACTACAATATACTCAATGTGCCTTTACTTGGTCAGAACCTAGCTGCAATCTAAAAATAGCTCCAAGCAGACAGAAAAATAGAATACACGATATCACCTCAAACTAGAAATTTGAAAAATAAAATGCAATCTGAGAGGACATAAAAATTATCTGCTAGAGTCATTATTAGCTTACTTCCCCCCCCAACCTACGGTTTAATAGGTGTCCACACATGCAGAGGAGGACTGAAAAAGGACACTATGCAAAATATCATAATTATAGTTAATATGGTTTAAATATATACATGCAACAAAAATAAATACACATGAGCGTACCTAACATCACACAAGAATGACTACAGCTTGAACACATTGAGCCGCCATGCATGGAAAACGAGGCGGGAATGGATGGAGTGAAAGGAAAGAAATGAGTGAATACGGAATGAAATATTTATTATGCAGAAAAGTACTTCCTCCAAATGTGGAAGTATTTATTATGATCATGTGGCAAATATTTTAAGATGGAGTGGTGACAGAAAAGCCATCGCCAGTTGTTGCAGGAGTCACGACATGGTTGGCAGTGAAAAACTACTGTAGAAAGTCATCTTTGCTGAGAGGTTTATGGTACAAGCGCAACCTATGACCATTGACTAACAATTTAAACTTAACACAATCAATTGTAGATAATTTGACAACACCATTAGAGAATGTTTCAACTATCTCATAAGGTCCTAACCATCGTGTCTGTAATTTTCCCAAATTATCTTTATACCTCGAATCATAGAGAAGAGCCCAATCACCTAGCTTGAATGATTTTTCTTTGATATAGAGATCATGCCACTTTATGCACTGGTTTTGAATAGATTCAGTATGCTGCAGGGCAGACTTTCTAATCTCATCTAAGGCATTAAGCTGCAGGAGCCTTTCTTCTTGTGCTGCAAAAAGAGTCATATCTAAGGAAATAGCTGTTCTCAAGGTTTGATGCTCAAATTCTAAAGGCATCATTGGTTTTGTCCCATATACCATTTCAAATGGTGTAAATCCTATTATAGTTTTCCAGGTGGTTCTATAAGCCCATACAACTTCAAATAATCTTCTCGACCAATCTTTTCGGTTGAGTGCTATTGTTTTGGTCAATATTGATTCAAGCTTCTTGTTAGTGATCTCTGCTTGTCCATTAGCATGAGCATGATAAGGAGTAGATTTCCTATGCCTGACATTGTATTCATTAACCAGGGTTGTGATCAAAGTGGAAGTGAATTGTGTCCCTTGATCTCTTACTATTTCTCTAGGAACTCCATACCAAGTGAAGATTTCTTCATATAAAAATTCTGCTACCTTATTATCTCTGACATGCTTGAAGGCTTTGACCTCTACCCATTTAGTGACATAGTCGATACAAACAAGATTGTAGGATCAACCATTTGATGATGGATCAATTGGCCCAACAAAGTCTAAGCCCCATTGTCAAATGGTATAACAACCACTTGAGGGTGTAGAGGCATTTCATCAAACCGAGTCGGTCTTCTCATTCTTTGACATCTGTCACATTTCTTGGTGTATTTGACTGCATCCTTGTAAAAGGTTGGCCAATAATACCCTGTAGTTAATATCTTGAGAGCTGTTCTTTTGGGTGCAAAGTGACCTCCACAAGGCTCATCATGACAGGCACGAAGTATATCATATGTCTCATCTTCCCTTACACAACGCCTCATAACTTGATTTGGCCCTGTATAAAATAAGTAATCTGCTATCCATGAGAAGTTGAAACTCTTTTCTACCAGCAATCTTTTTTCTTTAGGTGAGAAATGTGAGGGTATCTTGTTAGTTGCTAGGTAATTAGCTATGTCAACATACCATGGACTATTCAAAGTGATGGAAAACAAATGCTCATTTGGAAAAGAATCATCAATGACCTCAACATTGTCTAGTGTTTGAATTCTAGATAGAAACTCTGCCACTACATTTGCTTTCCCTGGCTTATCTATGATAGTAATATCAAATTCTTGCATTAACATCAACCATCTTGCCAATCTACTTGTAATGGAGCTTTTGTTCATGAGGTACCTGATGGCTACATGATCAGTATGCACAAAGATTTGATATCCAGTTATATAGTGTCTGAACTTATTGAGGGCATAGATGACAGCTAATATTTCCTTTCTAGTAACAATATAATTCAGTTCTGGTCCTTGCAAATTTTTACTGATATAATAAATTCTATTTCCTATAATTCATTGCTTCTGCCCCAAAAATGCTCCTATTGTAAAATCGGATGCATCTGTATGAATATGAAAAGGAATTGACCAATTAGGTCCTTTAAGCATAGGGGCCTGGGTTAAGGTTCCTTTTAGTTTAGAAAATGCTTCTTCACATGAAACTATCCATTTAAACTCAACATCCTTTGTCAATAGAGAATACAATGGCCCTGCTATTTGACTAAAGTCCTTGATAAATCTCCTATAGTACTCTGCATGGCCTAGAAAAATTCTTACATCTTTTTGTTTGACAGGGGCAGAAAGAGAAAGTATTACTTCAATTTTAGCTAGATCTACTTGAACACTTGATTGAGAAATACGATGCCCTAACACTATTCCTTCTTGCATCATCATAAAATATTTTTCACTGTTTAGGGATAAATTGTGATTTGCACACCGCTGCAACACTTTGGTCAAATTTTGTAATGCCTCCTTAAATGTAGTCCCATAAGTAGTAAATTCATCCATGTAAATTTCCATACAATCATGAGATATGTCTGAAAATATACCGAGGACAACCCTTTGAAAGGTTGCAGGAGCATTACATAAACCAAAAGGGAGGACTGAATAGGCATATGTGCCCCAGGGGTAGGTAAAGGTAGTCTTTTCTTGATATTCTGGAGCTAGTCTGATTTGATTATAACCACTAAACCCATCCAAGAATGAAAAGTATTTCTTACCTGCTAGAGAATCTAACTCTTGATCTATGAATGGAAGTGGGAAATGATCATTTTTGGTAGCAGCGTTGAGCTCCCTATAGTCCACACAAACTCTCCATTTCCCTCCTTTATTTGGAACTATAACCAAAGGAGAAACCTATTGACTGTCTGGAATAGGGTAAATGAATCCCGCATTAAGAAACTTTTGTAGTTCCTCTTTAACTATTTCCCTTAAAGGAGGATTAATCCTTTGCTGAGGCTGTCTAATTGGTTTACAATCCTCTCTGATATAAATCTTATGGGTACACAATGTAGGATTTAATCCTTTCATATCATGATAATCCCATGCGAAAGCTTGTTGTTGGACTTTGAGTAATTCTGTTAATGACAATCTTTGATCTACTTCTAATTGACTATTGATATTTAGATTTCTTCCTGCAATAACCTCTATTTCAGTTACTGACTCAACATTAGATATTTCAGAAAGACAAGAGGTTTGAATCTCCTGTGGGAGCAATGTGTGAAACATGTTTGTGGCTACAGGAGAATCTAAAGAGCCTACAGACGGAAGAAGAGTATGCAGAGGACTTAATGGTAAACCTAATGACTATTGAGCTGCTCCATAATGATCCCTTATGATGTTAGAGAGTACTATATCCTCCTCCTTAAGTGCTATGAATGGTTCCCTTGCTAAAATCATTCATTGTTGAACATAATTAATTTCCTCTGCTTCTTCTCCTATGTCTAGCTATACTACTCGCTCTTGATCAAGTTGTGGTTGTGTTGGAGAATAGAGTGCAAGTGTTTTAGTAGTAATACCATCTGAAATTGTCATATCTCTTGACTTGCAACCTATATATGCGTCAGCTGTTGCAAGCCAAGGTCTTCCCAAAATAATTGGATATCCACCTAATGTTGCCTTAGGAGAGAGGATTATAAAATCATCCAAATATTCCCAAGAATCTAATGTGACAACAATATCTTCAACCATCCCTTCAGGCCAAACAATAGAGCTATTAGCAAGCTGCAGGACCGTTGGAGTTGATCTAAGACTAGTAATGTTGAGTTGCTGCATGACATCCTTAGTCATCACATTTATGGCTTCTCCTAAGTCTATCAAGGCATTTTTAATTTGAGTTCCATTAATAACTATCTTCACAATAGGGCTACTTGGGTCGGAATATTTAGGGACAACAATTTTTCCTAACATAATATCAGCCAATTGTCCTACTATATGCATTATTTTTGGGTCTTTTTTATTTCTCCCAGGTTTCTTCAAACATGCCTCTTTAATAGATTTTCCATATACAAGAATGCCTTTAATAGCTTGAAATAGTGGAATCTTGACACATATATATTTTAGCTGATCTATAAGATCAAAAGATATATCATCCTGCTGCCTAGACACTTCTACTTGTAATCTTTGAGGAAACGGGGGGGGTTCTTACATGTGTATCTAAAGTTTCAGACTGCTGAACCTGCTTAGGGTTTCCAAGTTTATCAGGTATCATTTCCCAAGAAGCCTCCTCTGATGGTAACTCTATTATGACTAGAGGAGATGGAGTAGGCAGTGTTGTCCCTGACCACAAATGAATATCACTTATATTGAGGAAGTATGCAGGATAGTTGTTAGGATCAGACCAAAAAACTTGATGTTGCTGCTGTGGTTTATTATTTGGATTTGGCACATGCTGAGTTGGAAGTTGGGTTGGCTTGGATGGAGTGGCATTAGAGCCAGCTATTGGGACTGTTGTTGTGGCCTCAGGAAACCTGATGACTGGTTTTCCCATTGCTGTCCTCCCCTCCATTGTGGCGACTGTTGCTAGTTACCTTGAGGGGGAGACCAATTCCCTTGTGGCTGGTGCCATTGAGATGAAGGACTCTGATAATTAGCCAAGGGTTTTGAGAGATATTCCAAGACCGAGGAGTATAATTTCCAAAATTTTGGGAATATGGAGGTTGCCACTGATTGTTTTGTGTATTGTAATGCACATAAGGATTAGAAAACGATAATGGATCTTGTGGCATACCTTTTCTTGGAGGCCAAGGCCTTTGTTGTGCAACATAAAAGATTTGTTCATAATCTCCATAAACAGGCTTGAAATCTGAGCAACTCTATTGGCTATCAATTTTGGCTAACAGTTTGCATCTACAATCCTTCTTCTTTTGTCGATAGTGAGGACAAAATTCAGCAAGAATAGCCTCTGCCTCCTCATGCTTCTTCTTTGCCTAAAGTGTATCCATTTGGGTAGCCATATTATTAATTATATCCTCTTTTAAAATCCTTCAACATATGTGTTATTTCTATTCTTGAAATTGTTAAAGATGACTTTGCAATTGAAGAACTAGGCCTATAGCATCTTCCCCTTTTGGCTGCAGCTCTGGAGTACTTTTGACAGATTTGTCTGATTTCATCCCATTGAACTTGAGTAATATCTCCTCCTCCCATTAGATCTAAGGAGTCAATACAATCATCATTGATGCCCCTTAGAAAAATCAACTTCATAGAATCTTCACTTAGACTACTATTCTTGGATTTCCTGACACTAAATAAAAACCTTTCCAAATATTCTTCCAAGCTTTCATCTTCTTTTTGTGTCATCCTGAAGATATCATCACCATGTCGGTCCATTCCCCTACAATAATCTTTATACTTATCCAAGAAGTTTGTCTTCATCTCCTCCCAGGTAGTGATTACATCTCTTCCTAAACTCATAAACCATCTCAAGGCAGCTTCTTTCAAAGTAGCAGGGAATAACTTGAGTTTATGAGTGTCAGTGGTATAATCATAAATTCTGCAAAGGATATCAAATTCAAACAAAAAGGTATCCGGATCTTCTGTTACCAAACCATGAAATTTTGGAAGCGAAGAAGCTGGTATGTTCTTCAAATTTGCATTATCATGCTGGTCAGGAATGGGAAACTCAAATGTTGGGTTTACAGGTGGAGGTGGAGGATTTGCTACCATTGGTCCCTGATAAATGACTAGAGGTAAAATGTTTTGTTCAGGGGGTTCATTCAAGAAGTCTAGGTCTCCTTCTGACAAATTAAAGACACCTCTGTTTAGCACATAAGTTTCTGCAAAAGGATTTACTTCAGGTGCTTGATTTGATCTTATATCTTGAGTGGAATGCAAGGGAATAAATCTTCCTAATGCATCTCTTTTCCTCCTATGCATGTAAATTAATGAAGAAATTCAAAGAGCTAATTAAGAAAACTTAGAAACTAATGGTTACAATAGGTTCTTAGCTTGGCATCATCCCCGACAACAACGCCAAAAATGTTAGTCCTCACAACTGGAATGGCAACTAGGTAATAAAAAACAATTTAGAGATTGAATATCCTTGACCATCTAACTTTCCTGTGGCGAAGGCTCATTTATTTATCAACCAGGGATGTATTGAAATGGGCCAGCACTGTATGTGCACCAAGTTCATATCACAACCATTCTATATTACTGTTGGAAAGGAAATTTTTCTAAAGTAAACACGTAGATTCTCAATGAACTAATACTTAATCTTACAACTCGAAATTACTTTAAACAACTATTGTTAAGTGATAAAGTTCTGGCAAGTAACATGAACTACTCTGCTGCAGTGGCTGCAGGAACAAACATAGGAACAGACAATTGCAGAAACAACTATTATAGGAGTATGAAAACTAACTGGAACATACAAAGGATTACTCAACAAGTGGGCCCCCTTGAATGAGTATCTTCAAAAATTCAGATTACAATTGTTTAAGCATTCAAAATCGTATTGATCTCTTTATTTCATCTTGACTATGAAAAATACATAAAATACTAGAAGATTGTGTATTACAAATATTATGGTCATTCTCTATATCCCCGAGAGGAGAGAGATCCCTTTATTTAAATAAAACTTATAACAAAATTCTAACTGATCGACCACATTCCTAGGGAATTGGTGAACAAGATTTATTTACAAGAGAAGAAGTAGAAGTCAGTGTAGGAAAATAGAACAACATCTATCCTGCAACTGAGAAAATATAGGATGAATCGCTCCCTGGATCTAAGCTCCACTAAGAACAGTTATTAATGTTTCATAAATCAGTCTGCTGAAGAACCGATCAAGTGGCTTCAATCATTACTGCATTTCTCTGACTGGGTCTATGTTGGGGTTATGTACTTGGTGCTTCTTTAAACCGCCATTTGGTCTTTACTTCACCTTTGCTGACCCTGCATCATGATATTAATGTGCACACCAAACTTGTATATATACTAATGCTAATATGATATAATATAAACCATATTTAAAATTGATTTTAGATATTTGCATAGATAAATCATTTAAAACCATTATATGACATCCTTAGGTATAAGTCAAACCAGTTTCAAAAACTCTTAAAAGGTATCAACTTAGGAGAGTATTATAATACAAATTCCATCTAATCACAAGACCTAGGTAGGAGTATTATATAAAAAATCTATCAAAATAGAGCCATTATTTAGGCTCATCAATGGGGCGTTAATGGTAATGAAGGAATTGGAAGTTGAAATCACGAATTGGAAAAAAGAAGAAGCTAAATAGGCAGCAAAAGCAACACATATACGAGAAGTGCAAATCTATGGAGTAATGAAGTTTCTCGCTAAAAAACCTGTAGCTAGCTTAGATAACAATATTCTGTATGTTTGCTAGAGGAACATTGAATGGAGGAATTCCCTAATAAAGAAAGCTTATGATGAATAAGAAAAACTAGTGGATCAGATCACAGAATTAGTTGTGTCAATGCAAAATGAACTTGTGTGCATTAGAATCAAGTGCCTAAAAGATGGTGGTAAGACCCTCAAATCTGCGAAGGTTATAATAGAATCATTTGGAAGCAAAATTAATTATGTGAAAGAGGCCAAGGACTTAGTTCCAGATGATTTGTCCACCATCGCAAAGATTGAATCTCTTCTATTTTTATGCATCGGACACTTGGACAGTCATTCTGACAAAGTCACACAGGTTCGCAGGGAAAAAGAGGTCTGGAAGTAGATGATGATACACGTGGGACTCCTTCATGGTGCCTTAATTCAGGATTTCTCTGTTGCTTACGTTGGAGGAAAGAATGCAACAACTATCACAACTGCTGAGCCCAATCAGAATGATTCATAATTGTTTTCTTATCATTAGTTTTAGCAGATTTAGTTTTTAATTTTAAGAAAACTTCTCCAAAAATTCAGGGTGAAATTATCGAGTTTCCGTGTTTCCCTCTTTAAATCGTTAGTCAGGTTGTGGCTATGAAAACTATTTTCTGATACTTTGAAAAGGCTTGAGAATTTTTGTTAGTGGGTGGAAATAAACTCTTGATACTTTATCTATTTTTGAAGATATGAGGAAAGATATTCATTTGTGAATAGAATATATGAAATCGATTTTGACAGTTTGAATTTATGTATTAGAATTTGAGGAACTTATTTCTGTGTGAATGAATTCTTGTTCAAATTGATCTCATTGCTCATATTGAAAATTGTTACAAAGTTAGGAGTTAAAAATTCTTCTTTCTTTTCTGTGCATTGAGTTGGATCAATTAAGATAATCAGTGAGCTACTTTCTTAAATTGATATACGAGTATTCCACATCTTCATAACATGTTGATGTATGGAGATGAATGCCTTTAATGCTTTCGGGTTGAAAGTGTACATGAACTCATAGATTAAATTAATTCATTGAAGACCTTTGAAGGGAGCTATACCTTAATTTAGAAGAGAATGAATTATTTTCCATTTATCCAACCGCGTGGTTGCAAATTTGTCTTTGAAGGGTAATAGAGGTTAAGTGAAGAATTGAGATCTTGACAAAGGACAAATCTATTAACCAACACAAATGATGGATAAAGGAAGAGATTTGATCCCACAAAGCTTTCTTTTGATTAGTTCAAGATGGGGTGGATATGTTGAAAGTCTAAAAGAGTTGATTATTGAGAAGCCATTTAGTTGAGATGACCATCTATTGCTTTGTAAATATGACCAATTCCATAGGGAGTACACCTACTTGGAATAGAATTGAGAGAGCCCCTAACTCAACAAAAGTAATAAAATGAAAGGATATTCCATTTTATCCAAGATTCGAACATAATGCTTACTAAAATATCTAAGAAATTTATTTCTTGAAAGAGAACTAGATCAGAGAGAAAGTTGTCTAATTGTGACTTTATTAATCACCTTTTGTTAGGGACATTGAGGCCTCTAAAGGAGTTCCATTGTCCCATAGGAGAGTATTATATTCCTCACCTCAAAAAAATTCCTAGAAGCTTCAAACTTCGTAGTAGTTCTCTCCAACTATGGTGTAAAGGTATTTATTTGTTTAGAGTTACTTTTAGATAGACTCTTTTTTAATCCTTTTTCTAGGATAGTTTTGGAACCTCTTACATTTTCCTTGTCCGTGACGATCCTAACTAATTTATTCTTTCCAGAATTGAGGCTATCAAAGAGGGTTTGCTAGATGATTATGGTAATTTCAATTTGTATTTTGGTATTTCTTGAACGATGACCTCTTTTGGGCTTGCAGGGGATTCTTACTTTGTCATCAACCCAATCTAATTGAGAGATGGGGAGAGAAGATAATTGCTACTCTTTGAATTTTTTGTAGCATCATTTGATCAAATATCTTATCCATTAAAAGGACTTGTGTGGCTGAATAACACTTTTGAACAAAATCTAGTAATTACATTTTTGGGAGCTCATTCAAAATGTATGGAGCATTTTTGACCTTAGGTTTAAAATATTTTCTTGATAAAAAATACCAATAGAAGTGTGCTTAAACTGAGTCTAGGAGTCACTAGCTCCATTTGACTCTAACTCACCTCTGTATTTATCTTTCTCATCTAAGGATTGAGAAGAAACTCTTTGTTTAAGTTTAGAGTTAAGCAGTTGGTGGGTGACAATGTGAGTCTTACTTGGTGTGCTTACCGGACCCATTCACCATTAGTCTTTAATTTATAAGATTCTAAATCTTATCATAATGGTGAGGAGAGACATCAAGGCACCCAAATTTATTAAGAGTTTTATATTATTCTAAGTATTATACTATTTTTTATTATTATATTAATAATATAATTTTTTTTATCAAATATTTATATTATTAAATTGCATGAGGATAATGCTAACATAACTATAATAATATTATGAATTTATATTTCTATAACACACATACACATACATATACATATACATATACATATACATATACATATACATATACATATACATATACATATATACACATATATAAGATTCACATAAAATTTAATCTTTTAAATTTAATTAATTTATTATTAATAATTATATTATATTATATTGTATTTAATTATGATTATATTATATTATGTCATTTTAATTTTAGTGGACTAGAAAATTAGAAGATATAAATGACAATAATAGACAGAGCAATATAGTGAAAAACAAAACCATTTTAATTTAAATGTAGTGAATGCCCCATTCCTTTTAATTGGATAGTGGGTGGTTAATTTCAAATGAAAATTTAAAGATCTTATAGAAGTAGTCAAGTTTAAACATACTAAATATTTTCTCTACCTATCCACTATCTAGTTTGAGTAATTTTCATTTGAAAATCTTAACTACCTTATGTAGCCATTGAATCATGAGACAAATCTTTGAAAATAATATGGTAAAAATGAAACAATATTTCTCTTACCTACCCTTCTTAACTATTGGACAACTTGTTACAAACCATCATTGTTCTCTACCTATCGGCTATCTAGTTTGAGTAATTTTTATTTGAAAATCTTAACTACCTTATGTAACCATTGGATCATGAGAAAGACAAATCTTTGAAAATAACGTATCTTAAAAATAAAATAAAATTTCTCTTACCTATCTTTCTTAACTATTGGACAACTTGTTGCAAACCATAACCATTGAATCATGAGAAAGACAATTCTTTGAAAATAACGTGTCTTAAAAATAAAACAATATTTCTCTTACCTACCTTTCTTAACTATTGGACAACTTGTTACAAACCATCATTTTCGCTACCTACCAACAATCTAGTTTGAGTAACTTTCATTTACTCATTCAACTATTTATTTTGCTCCATTCATTAATTTTCTCCAATATGTCCTCCTCTATCTCATGGATTTCACATGTTTGAATGACCTTGAATGACCTTGAATGACCTAGGAAGTAGAAGCTAGTGTGCTAAGATGGTGAAAAGTTTTCAATGAATCAAAGAAAGTATACAGGTTAGTGAATAAGTTTATATATGGTCCCCTGGTTGAGCAGTAGCCTTGAGAAGATAATCTGCGGTCTAGCATATGGCAGTCTTTGCATATGGAAATCCAAACTTAATGTGAGGACTGATAATGGGAGGCCTTGCAATGCAGGTGGACTTGACAGGGGATATTATGATGCAGAAGACAATGTTAAGTTTTGATCCTCAAATGCCTCCAAACTTGACATTATCTCCCGCATCATAGTAACCCCAGCCAAGTCAACCGGTATTGCAAGGCCAGCCATTATCACTCATCACACATTTACAGAAGAAGAAAAAAGAAAATCGAAAAATAGGAAAGCAAGAACAGGACGTCGGAGTATCTTCTCCACCCAATGCGTTGATTGTGGGGGAACTTCTTTATTGTTATGCAAACCAACAGGCCAAGCTCATTAATGAGCTAAAATGGGTTATTGTTGATCATTGTGGAGGTTGATAAAACAGTATCGATCTCAAGTAATGAATTAGTTTTTCTCTAATGTAGGGTTTCAGAATCTTATTTGGGATTTTATTGTATGTGATTAGCCTGTGTTAAAGTGAATAAGATTATCTTTCAATTCTTCTTGATTTTGAAAGAGAAGAAGAACTGGAGTGAACCTTCGAATTATTTATTCTACACCATAATAGAGGAGGTTTCTAATATATGAAGAATCTTTATGAGATTTTTGACAAACCGTGAAATACATTTATATATGATGAAGATTTCGAAGAGAGGAGAACAATATGTATTATTTGTATCGATAAAGATTAGTTTCTGCAATCTCGAATTAAAATACAATTGATCTCATTCAATAAAGAATGAAATAATTTTGTTCTACAACGAGTTTTGAATTTCATTTGAGAACAGTAAAATGTAATAATAGGAAGAAAATTCATTTTAGCTTAAAATTCTTATAATGACTTGTTTTTAAACTAGAGCTTTAAATTGGATTTTTCTCAAAGAGGGAGTGTTTTGATCTTTTGACATCCATTTCCAACCTTCCTTCGTGTTAAATTAAAAGCGAAACATTTCTGAGAACATCATGTTACATGAGATATTTGAGAATGGACAAAATTGCCATTTTGTGATTCATAAATATTTCCTCCTATCTATTAAAGGGGATGCTAGATTTTGCCCATGCCTTTGCATTATCTCGTCTGTGCAAATGAATGAGTATAAATGGGGAAATACCTCAATATCAAAGGCGGTGTATGCTATTTATAGAAACGTTGTTAAACGATATAGTTTTCAAAAGCGGTGACAAATTACATCTGAAGGAGCCTGAGAACGTGACTGGGAAGAGAACATGCAAACCTTAACTCAACACAACAGCAATGGAGGACAGCAAAGGCTGCCTTGTGCACACTAAATTGTAAGCTTCCAATCAAAGATCCGAATTGCTACTCTATTCATACTAAGCAAGAAAGTTATTTCCATATGTGTATTCGTCATCTTCCTCCTCATCCACATAAACCTACTTCTTCCCACTTATATATTTTATTGCATTTCTATGTTTGTGTTTAAAGATGCGAGTATTGTTTCTATATAGCATGGTTAATTTTGGTTCATTTTGTAGACTATGAAACTAAGTCCTTTAACTTCATTTTTTTTTTCCATATTTTTTTTTGATTCTAGTAGAGAATCATATGGAAACATATTGTCAATTTTAGCATATCATGACTATTACAAATTTATAAACAAATGTTATGTGGCCAATACTGGAGTTGACCTTTTATAGCTGATGCCTTTATCACTCTATAATAGCTATAATAAGAATTTTTCATTCCAAAATCATTTATATTTTTATTTGGCAAGTTTTTGTGTTTCTTGATGACTATATTTAATATATTACAAGTTTATAATACGAAATGTTGGAACCCCTAATATTAGTCGTAGACATCTTTAGTGGGAAAGTGATTGATTGATTCAAATGATTTACACCTTCCATCATAGACCAAGATCAGTTTCAAGCTCTATTTCATAATAATTTTGAAGATAGGGTGGGTAACTGATTGCAATTTAAGAATCTCACCATGACAATCAAGGAAGACACTGTAAGTCTTACTCGATCCAAGGAATTAGACTTTAGACACTACAAAATATTATTTTCTATTGTTTTGGTTTCATTTGAGTAATTGTCTCACTATTCAAGTACGCATTTCAAGGAGGATTGAACCTTATTCAACTTGACATCTAATGAAGATCATTGAGGATGTTGAAGAATTATATATATTATTTCTCATGAACATTTGGAATCATTAGAGGAAGATATGGAATATTCAAGCTAAGGTTAGAAGTCTAAGATTATGTATGAGAAGGATGGTTTGAGATGGATTTTATAGTTAACTATTCCTTATATAGTAATTCTTATTGGTTTACAACCTAAACAATATATCATTGTGGTATATTGTAACTTATTTGAGAATTCAGTAATATGACAAAGAATCTTTTAAATGTTGGTTATTTCCCTCTTTAAGGGATTTCCTAGGGTATATCTTGTCTCATTTTATTATGAATTTTTATTTTTAATAGTATTGGTTGCAAACTTGGATAGCCCTTAGGCCCTCATGCTTTCTCCAACCACTTAATTATGCTTGCCATAGTAGATGGGAATAAATTTGATTCTTGTGACTACCCTTGAGAATGATGACGTGAGAAGTATATAATCATTTAAAATGATCACGAGGTTATGGTCAATGATTATTTTTTAGAATCAATCTTGAATAGTAATTGGAATCAATATCTTAAGTAATCTTGATTTCTATTAGGTTGCTTCTTTTTTATAGGTTCAACTATTCTCCAACAATACACTCTTTGTCGGTTAAGATCACAACCACTTTTGAACCAAAATGAGACATTGAAATCTATATTTATTGTTAAATTTTCATTGTTCAACACCTATAGCAATTAAATTTTTTTATTTTATTTTTTGAAAATGATGTGAAATAGTGATTTTGGAGATTTATTTTTGTATATTATAATAATATATTAAGGAAAATTAAGCAATAATTTCTGAGTTTTTCATGTAACTTTATTAACTAATTTTTAATTGGTAACAACTTTTATGGTCCTATTCAATGATGCCAACAATATTTATACGATGCACAATAATTTCTAACTACTTATAACATGGATAACTAACTAAACCAATGGCAAAACTCAACAATGACATATTGGGTTACGCTAGCATTCCCTCCTTATAATGTTGTTCTTGTGAATGTAACCCTGAAACATCAAATTTTACCTTTCCAAGGGACTGCATATGCAGATTGCAGATAATAAATACATAGTCTTGGCAAGACATAAATCATTGATGAAATAAATCTTGAATTACGTGAAACTCCATCAACTTGTCTTTTGACCTTTGAAAGGGTGTAGTGTTGAGTTGGAATATAATCTCTTTGAATTCTTGAATCATAGATCCTTAAATTATAGACAATAATCCATACTAAGTAGCATTCATAGAGTGTTAGTGGAACATTGTTTTATTACATTGGGGTAAGTGCACAAAGGTGAGTCCCACTAGGGGGAAGTGCGTGTGTTGGAAAGCACATTACTAAGAGCGGGGCCTTGTTAATTTATAAATGGGACCTCACTATGCTATGAGGGCTCGAGGCGAAAAATAAATTACGGGCCCATGTTATTAACGAGTACCAGGCCATGATGAGACCCTATTTAGAAACATAACGTGGACCTGCTATTTAAGTGAAAAACATATCGGGGCCACATTTCATTTTTTTTAATTTTAAATCTATTTTTTGATCAGTAAAGGCAGAGCCAGCATTACATTGATTATGCAAAAAATTAACAGAGCTAACATAGCTAGTAGGTAGTAGGTTTTTTAACAAGATTTATACAGATCATGGAAGCCATATGTCCTTCTGAGATTAGCATGAAGTCTTAAAAATTTAACTTGAAAGAGTAAGTTTGAATGGCAGATGCTTTACTGCCCCAAAAACCAAAAAATATACTTGATAAGCCAAAATTTATAGCTCAAGTCTCAAACAAAAACTAATACAAAACTCAAAGAAACCTATCTTGCAATTTCCTTGTCGGTTTCAGATTGCAGGTTCGCATTCCTCACACTCCCATGACCTCTGCACGAAGGGCGGCTCATGCCACGACCACACCTAGACCCGCAACGACCCCTGCTAGCGCCACCCCTACTTGCCTGCTCTGCTTGAGGGTTATCTTCTTATGATTTCATGGGCAATATGCCGTTTAGTCTGGCAAATTGAATTAGGTCATCTTCTCTGCCCTGGTCTTCTGGATTTTCTCCTAGAAACCGCCATTTAAGGTACCCAAGGCCAACTCCCGCAAACACTTTGTGCCTATCCAAGTCCTTCCCTTTCAGGTCGAGTAGGAAAGGATAGTAGTTAATTAATTCACCATGAGCATTGAATAGGATTCTGTCACCTGGTCGAGGAGCCCCAGAATCATGAATTGCTTTATTTAGAATTTCTTGGAGCTCTTGGGTGACCTCCTCTTGGAAAATCTTCTTTGTGAGGGTCCAGATGGTCTGCTTAGCCAGTTTTAAATCCAGCAAAGATGCAACAAACCTGGAGGAGATGTTAGTATTGTCCCATGGATACTCATCTCTGTTCAGATGCCCACTACCCAAGATCATCTTGACTGCCAAAATGAGATGGAAGTCCGAGAAGAGAAGAAGGCGCTTAAGCCTCAGGTCTGTTATTTTTTGGAATGAGACTTGGCACATAGACGCCGAAAGAGAAATTGGAGTGTCTGCTCCAAAACAGGAGATGGGCCTGCGGTAAACACTCATTAAGAATTCGAACTGGGGCTTTGTCGACATGACTGGAAATGCAGCTATTAGACAAGGAGGAGTTGAAAACCAGAGCTTTGGAATTAATTGGCAAGGAATGAAATCAACTTGCAGAAGGCAATGCACAGAAACAGGCTGGCACACTTTTTCACACTAATTGATGAGGGACAGATTTGCATTAAATTTTCCAGCTAAGGTGGTGAGGGATGTTTGTCCTCGACATGCCAAAATTCTCGTTTGGGCCATGCAAACCATAAATGGATTTGACAGTTTGCCAGCTAGGTCTCAACAGTTGATTTGAGGGACTTGGCTCATAACCACGGTTTAGGTGACATCACTAAATATGGGTCCACTCTACCCGAAATAGATAAGATTAAAATTTGAACTGAGATAGCCATTTCATTTAGCCGCCAAGGTTAATTTTAAAGTTTGCCCTGTTGATGAAAGCTTTAACTAGCTTTCACATATTTCTAAAGGTGGTTCTTTCATCTGAGCTTGATATTCCTTGGGGTCCTTTCCTATCAAATGAGATGGTCTGATGAGACAATTGGCCAAATTCCTAGATGCCACCTGTAGATGTAGGTTCCTTGAGTGATTATTTTTTGAGAGAGCATCTGCCTCTGAGTTTGCTTCTCTGTAGATGTGCTTTGCTTTGTAGCTTTCTATTATGTCGAGGCTTACAATTATGATGTCCAGGATTCCCTGCAATCTCCACTTTGCAGTTTTTTTCCTCTTAATTGCATTTATTGCTATCTCTGAATCGCACTCCACTAGAATGTTATTTAGACCATGCTTTATGCACTCTATCAATCCAAATTGCAATGCTTTGAATTTTGCTATGTTGTTTGTGTCTAGGGGGATTGGCTTTGCCATTTTCCCAAGGATTTCTCCTGTGTGATCTCTGATTATATATCGTATGCCTGAAGGACCCAGATTACCTCTAGAAGCACCATCAAAATTTAGTTTAATCCAACCAGGGTTTGGAGGAGACCAGGTTGCCGCTTTTCTCATGTTATCTTTTTGCCCAAAGGAAGGAGGGATCCTGATTCCATGATAATCTTTCCTTATTCTTTCATCCCATGATGAAAAGGCTTTAGGTGGTTCCAGGGAGAAAGCTATCTTGCAGTTTACTAATTCCACTATCACCGATTCAATTGAGTTTAAAATTGTTTCTAATCTTTTGCATTTGTCATCAAATAGCCTTCTATTCCTCTCCTTCCAGATTTTCTGTACTAAACATGAAGGGGATACTTCCATAATTGAGCTCAGGGTGGTCTCTTTGCTTAAGATGGGCCAACTTTGAAATAGGGATTTAATGTCATTTGGCAAGGCTGTGATTAGCCCAAGTTTAGCGCATAGCCAACGCCAACATTTGGAAGCAAAGGGATAGTTAAGAAGTAGATTGTCCACTGATTCTGATTGAGCTTTGCACATGATGCACCTAGAGGGTCCTGCATACCCCATTTTTATGAATTTTTCTGTAGTTAAAATCTTCCTCTGATAGGCTAGCCATGCAAAGATCCCTGCCTTAGGAATGACTTTAGAGCTCCAAAATAACTTTTACGGAAAATCCAGTTGCTCTTGAGTAGTATTGCTGGCTAGCACTCTATAACCATCTTTAGGATTGTAGTACCTTGGCTAGTATTCTTGGGTTTACATTTCTTGCTTTTAGGAGCTCTTCAAATTGATTTAGTTCATTCCTTGGGGTTGGAGCTCCTTCCAATGATTTCCACTTCCAACTTTGAGAGTTGGGTGAGCCATCTTCAATCAGATAATCTCTAACTCTGACACCCCAGTGGTACTTAAGCCAATTCTCTGTTACAGGAATGTTAAGAGAACTTGCAATAGATGGGTAGTCTCCCCAGAAATCCTCCCAAAAGAGGCTTGATCATCCATCTCGGATGTCCCATGTGAGCTATTCTGAACTTAGAGTTCTACAAGAAATTGTGAAATTCCAAGTTCTCCATCCATTGGGCAATGTATTTGCTCTTAGAAGATTGAGAGGTTCTTGGTCTGGTAAGTATTTGGTTGCTAACATTCTAGCCCATGTGGAGTTGGGATTCTTTATGAACTTCCATACTAGTTTGGCCCCTAAGGCTTTATTTTTGCAGTTTGAGGTCCTTAATGCCTAAACCCCCTAGAACCTTAGGCTTGATTATTTTTTCCCATGCAATTAGAGCTATTATGTGTTTCTCCTTTGTATTTTGCCAAAAAAATTCCTCATTTTCTGAATTAGGAAGGCATTGGCACTTGCTATGAGAGATAGGATGGATAAAAGATAAATGGGCAGAGTCGATATCACTGCTTGAATCATCACTAATCTTCCCACCCAAGAAAGCCATTTCTCTTTCCAAGAGTTAGAGGTCTGGTCCACTTTCATTTTAAGAGGATCCCATGATTTAGCATTCCTCATGCCATGTTCAATTGGGATACCCAGGTGGATGCAAGGGAGGGATCATTCACTACAATCCAGGATTGTGAGTATTTTGGACTTCACGAGTATAGAGGTAGAGAAAAAATAGACCTTCAATTTATTCTTATTTCTTATTTGGCCTGAAGCTTTCCCAAAGGCATCTAGGATCTATTTTAGATGGGATGCTTCTTTGATTTTTGCATCTCCCAAGAGGAGATTATCATCTGCAAAATGCTGATGTGTGACTGCGAAATTTCTGGTTACTTTGATTCCCTCTAGAAGATTGTTCATGTGGCTTCTTTTGATTGTCCTGCCCAAAACCTCCCCGAGTATTATATAGAGAAAAGGAGATATGGGATCTCCTTGAGTGATTCCCCTTGACGAGGAAAAGAAACCATCTGGTTTCCCATTTACCAAGATTGAGAATTTTGGAGTGGAGATGCATTGAAATACCCAATCAATCCAATATTTTGCAAAACCAAAAGCTTGCATTACCTTGTAAAGGAAGCGCCAATCTACACTCTCATAAGCTTTTGAAATGTCTATTTTAATCATCATACCTAGTATTTTTTTGCTTTGGAGAGTATGGATTGCTTCTTGTGCTATTATGGCTCCATCAAGAATTGGGCGGCCTGCTACAAAACCTGTTCGTTCTTCTGAGATAATTGATTCCATGAGGGGCTTCATTATATTCATCATGATTTTTGAAAGGATTTTATAGATAGTATTGCAGAGTGAGTCTCCCAAATTTAATGCATTCTCCTTCTTGGGGATGAGGGCAATGAAAGTGTTATTTACTTCCTTAAGGATCCTTCCTGATCTTCTTGAGCATTCCAGTGTTTTCACAAGATCCTGACCTAAGATATGCCAACAGTTCTTGAACAAATCCGCTGGGAATCCATCCGGTCCAAGAGCTTCACCTGAGGGCAGTTGGTTAAGAGCTTGAAATACTTCTTCAAGCTTGATTCTCTCATTAATATTTTTATTCTGCTCATCTGAGATGATTCTGGGGAACACTTCCAACATCTTTTTTTTCTCCAGCAAGTGGGAAACTTCTCGATTATTTAAGAGATTGGAGAAGTAGGTGGTAATTTCCTGCTTGATCTCCTCAGGATCCTCTATGATTTGGTTGTCCTTGTCCTCCAATTTTGATATCCAATTCTTGCCTCTTCTAATTTTAGTTACATTGTGGAAGAACTTTGTGTTTTTGTCTCCCATTCTAAGCCAATTCTCCCTAGATTTTTGCTTCCAAAATATTTCTTCCTTAGATAATATATCCTCATATTCCAGTAGGAGCATCTTTTCTTGTTGGAAGGATTCCTGATCCATACCTTCCAGAATGATCTTGGAATTTAGGGTCGCCATTCTTTCTTCTATTGACCTTTTTGTTGAGAAGATATTTCTAAAGTGTTGAGAGTTCCATTGAAGCAGTTTCTGCTTAACAACTTTCAACTTAGCAATAAAGCAAAAGAGTTTTGAGCCTTCCACCGAAACTTCCTTCCACCAGTTTTCTATCAAAGTCAGAAAGTTTTGATCCTTCATCCACATGTTCTCAAATCTGAAAGGGGCTTTGCAGGTTGCCTTGTTGGCAATCAATGAGAGCAATATGGGATGGTGATCTGATCCTAAACAGGGAATGACCGAACAGGAGGGGGAGAAAGGGAAACACCTCAAATCTCCCTACCAAAAGAATCTATCTATTTTTTCTGCTATATTGCTAAAACCTTTCCTTATGTCTATCCAAGTGAATACATCACCTGAGTCAATTTCCATCAAACCATTCCTATCTATCTTGTCATTGAAGTCCTGTTGAGATCTGCCTAACCGGATTAATCCTCCCCTTTTATCAGAAGATCTTCTGATAGCGTTGAAATCTCCTCCTATAAAGAGATGTTCCTTAGTTAATGAAGACATGACTTCATCTAAGGAAGACCATAAAAGTCATTTTTTGAGGGGGGAAACTAGGCCATAAATGTTTATAACAAAGAAAGTTGAATTGGATTGAAGATGACTAACTTTAGCCAAGATCCAATTTCTATTTGAAGCAATACCATCAAATTTATCTTGGGAAGGCATCCATAGTATCATTAGGCCCCTTTTGATCACCCTTTGTATGTTAGGGGTGTTGAGGCCCCTAACATTCTAGGATAATATTTTTATTGTTATTCAGGAAGGGGATTCCCCTTCCCTACTTTCCAAAGATCTTGAAGTTTTGATTGGTTCTCCGCAATACCATCTAAAGATCTAGCTTCAATCAATGATTTGCGACCCTTCTTGGGAGGAGAGGAACTAAAGTCTGGTTTATCCCATCCCTCTTGATTCTGATGCAAGCCTAGCATCCTTTTTTCTTTGACCTGAGAGTAGAGGAATACTAGGGGGTTATCTAAAATTGTATCCGGATCTTCATCCTAAACAATAAGATCCTGAAGAATTTTTTTTAGCATTCTGGTCTAAAGAGGGTCCCAAGTCTAGAGGAGTTGAAAATGGAGATAACATGAATGGATTTGGACTTCCCACCGATAGATTAAGAAATTTTACTGCAGAAGGTAGATCTGAGGAAGAGTAAATCTCACCATCAGATAGAAGAGGCTCTTGGTCCTCTTCCAAGTTAGCTTTAAGATCATTTTCAATGATCTCCTCATCTTGCAGAATTTTAGCAATTTGCATGGGTTTTTTGGTAGATTTGATTTGCTGAAGGGATCCTTTATGCTTATTACACCTAAGGCTATTTTTCTTTTTTGGTAACTTACTAGGAGGCTGGTTGCAGATGTTGAAAGCTCCTCTGGAAAGGGAAGGAGTTTTTTTTGGCCAAACAGATTTCTAACTGCTTTATGAGACTGTATTTTTACAATCAGGGAGAGAATGAGAGGAGGACAACTGAAAGGAGAAGGGTGAGAAGATGGAGAAGTCATACCTATACTGCAATGCATTGACTCACCCAGGCCCTTTAGGAAGGTGAATAGATATAGGGGTATGAACTAACTGTGGATCTGGAGGAGCTGAAGGCACCAGAGAGGAAACTTGGCCTCTATCTAGAGACTTCTGAGAGGCATTATTGGTTGCCTGATTTGGAACAAGTATAGTTGGAGCTAATAGATTTTCCTGAACCCAGGCCCACTTTTGACCTTCTTGCTTCATGATAGATCACTCTTCACAGATGTGTGTGAGGTGGATAGCGCCCAATGAAGTTGCTAGTGAGCTGTTTTTGATTATTTGATTCCGAAGGATACATTTGCCAGGGATTCCCTTCCCCATCCTTGTCACTCTCTGATTCCATCTGCCCATATTTGAAATGATTTCTAAGTTGCTATAGAAGCCTTTTTTAAGGTCAATCTCCACACATATATTTGCTACATCTCCTTTAAGACCATTTAGAAAATCCTCCTCAAAACCCACTAGGGATCCTAAAGCATCACCTATTTTTAACAAAGCCTCCGGGCACCAAAACTCAGCCTAGTTTCCAATTTATATAGTTGAATGTCGACCCTTGGAAAAACAAAGGGAAGCCTTCCGTGATTGGTTGCTTTAGGGTTGAGTCAACACAATCTAGAAAAAAGAAATCATTCTACAGCAAGCTGATTGTGATCATACCTGGAAATGAGGTCATCCACCAAGAGATTATTTCTTTGTTGTTCCCACCTATACTACACCATTGTACAAAAAATGCATTTTCTTTGAGGCATGCAATCCTGGGGTTCATGGCTTCATAAGGTAAAACAAGGAGTTTGCTACCCATGGATTTCCCACTCCATTTTTGAACCTTTCTTACAAAGTTAGAAGTTGGTCGAAGAAGAGATGGTTTTTTAGCACCCAAAACCTTAGAACTTCTGAAAGGCAGGGTAGGCGCGGCTAAAGGATAAGCTTGCTTGGATTGGCAATCATCATGGTTGTGGACTACTGGAGCCTTAAATACAAAATATTTCTGAGCCCTAGCTGAGATTGGGATATTATTTGGGCCTGTTGCCACTTTCTTGGCCTAGGAGTCCAAGCTAAAGTGTTTGTGGGAGCTTACAGATTGGGCATTAGGATTCAACCAAGAATGCCTTTGGAAATTTTGGCTCTTCTTTCCCTATGCATCTAAGGGCATATGATGTGAGTACGAAGTTTGAAAACACAATGATTTATGAAAGTCTGTATTTCTATGTGGTCTCTTCACGACCCGTTGGGGATCTCTAGAAGGATATTGTCAGGGACTCCATGGCCTACCATACCCCTTAACTGGCCTTCGATCAAATCCGCCATGAAATCGCCATGAGCCCACCATCGCTATTATTGCTTACCAAACGAGGCCACGTTTATTATAATGAGGACTCGTTTCTGAAAATTTGAACATAGAACCCGCCATGTGCATCGGGGTTTTGTTCAGGAAAGGCATGGAATGCCCAACCCTTAGCCTTGGACTTGGAAGTACAAGGTTTTATCAATGACATGGTGAAATACTGACTTCTGGCATATGTTTTATGCCTATTATCATAGAATTTTTCAAGTGTAAAATTTGAAAATGTATTTTTAAAAAAATTGGATTATTTTTTCTCGTTTTGAATTAAATTGTACTCGATTTGGTCGAAAAATTTGAAAAATCAATTTATCTTGTTTATTTAATAACTATTTTGTTTTTATGTTTTTTGATAAACAAATTACATGTCATCAATCTACAAAGAATTATTTTCAATTTAAAAAAATAAAATTTAAAAAATAATAAGTTTAGGTCAAATTATGTTGTTCGTACACGAGGAGCTTTTAAAATGACGATTAGGGCCAATAAAAAAATTATTAAAAAAAATATTCAACAAAAAAATACCCTCATCAATCTTCAATATGTTACAAATTATTTCCCACAAGGGTTTGAAAAAAAGACTTGTATTTGTGTCAAAAAGTGCTTGTCATACATGTGCATGGTATGGTCTTGAAACATGCCTTTTTTAAAATTGAATTTTAGAAATCCGTTTTGAAAGTCAATTTCAATTATCTGGGTATTAAAATAAATTATATATTTTGAAACTTGACTCTGAGTGCTATATTTCGTATTACTGACTTTTTCAAGATTCAATCTCTAAGTGGTTCAAAATTTTATGTCAAATGTGGAAAACTAAAAATTAGGATAAACACTTGCACTTTTTGGCCAAAAAGTGAACTCAACTTCTTGCACCTACCCATTGCTTAGAAAGTTACTTATTGTATTTCTTATAAGAAGTTTTTTATTATAATTATATCCCATATATCAATAGTATTTTTTCTATTTTTGTTTCATCAATGAATAAAAAATCATTTAAAAAAATCTTTCATGGTGGTATCGGAGCAAATTATCCCTTATAACTGATTATGAGCCCTACCATTCACCACCTTGGTTTAAATTATTTCTAATGAATAAAACAAATCATTTTTCATGCATGCAAATATGAATATCAATATTAAATGAAAACCAAATTAAAATTGAACCTTTCCCAGCGTTAAATGCAAATATGAGGTGTTTCTAGAAGGCTGGAGTAGTCGAAGTTACAATATGCAAGAACGAGTATTTAATGTTTTTGTGGAATAATTCTCTACATTCCTCTGATTCTTGATGTTCATGGCCTGCAATTTTGGACATAATTCCTATGTCATGTGGATATTGCACTATCATGTTTTTTAGGTCCTTAACTACTTAGATGATGAAGTTGGTTGTGGCAGTTTGATAACATTGAGGTTGTTTATCACGATTGGTCTAGAGAATGCTTTATATTTCTTCGCTATGTTTATTCATGTGTTGAAGCTTAGTTGAGATGTTCATATGGTTCGTGCAATATTCCAATTCAGATTTATTATGTTTTTTTATCAACAAGTGAATATATGTTGTTTTGTATTTACAATTGTTAGCTATGTTGGTCTTTGGCTGACTCAGTTAATTTATCTTATTTATATCATACTCTTTTGGTCTAGATATGCATTGGAGGTTGGGTTAAAATGTTGATATGGGCCTCACCGTGGTATGTGTAGATCCATATCGAATAATTTGCATTAGGTGATGTTTTTGGGTCAATTGGTTAATGTGCTAATATAGTTGACCTATGTGGCTATGCTATTAGTTTATTGTGCTAAAAATTGACTTTATAATTCTTATTAGATTATTACATGTCATATGTAGTCAATTTGTCTATTTAAATCTAATTCAATATTATCACATCTTGTAATTGATCTTAACTTCAATATTTAATCCATTAATTCTGTTGCAATTACTTGATTAAATCATGGAGAAAAGTGCCATCATATGGAATCAGTCCAAAGACATCACAAATCTAATAGGAACGTTTGGATTAATTCTGAAGGGATAAATTCTATAACAATAGATTGTGTGCTACAAAGACCAATGGTCGTGTTGAAGATGGAAAAAATGTTGATTATCAAAATCATAAATAAAATAATAGTTCACAAGAGGAGTTAACATCTCCACTAAGAAGACAAAGACAATTGTAAAGAAAAAAAAATAGAAGGGATCAAAGAATAGTTAATAATAATAGAAATATTGAGATTTATTTGAAGACTTTACAAATGATATTTCGGCATGGACTAGATAAAATTTCTACACCAAGTATGTGCTATATTTGTGAAGAGAGTTATCCTACAATGAAGGTTGTATGGGTGTATGAGGGCCCTATTTGCAATTGATGCCAACAAGAGAAGAATGAACAACTATTTTCAATATTAAACAATAAGGATCCTGGTCCCACAACCATTAAGACTTTCAAATTTAACACAAATATAGGAAACATTGATAACATGTGTCAACCTAATTTTTCAAGTAACACATGCAATTGGAGGTCAATACAAATATAAAGGACATACAATAATTTTTCCACAAGGAGTAAGAGAAATAGCTAAAATTTTACCACATTGAAAAAAACATTTACCAGTCATTATTGTTTGAAGAAAAGATCAACATGAAATAAATTATAATTTTATAGTAGGAGATAGGATATAAAGCCCGACACTTAAATATAAAATAAAATATGATAAGTTTTATAGAGCTGTTCAAATTGATGAAATTGCACTTAGTGAACATACATGCAATTCAGATGAAAATATTTTTGACCAACTAAATTCTATGGATATTGAGTTTAATTCAAATGCAAATGAATATATATTTGTGAGTCCAATAATAGAGATAGATGAAGGAAACATAATTAATCACACTACATCAATGGCCTCTAAACCACCAAATGCTTGAACAAAGATAGAATTAATTCATTCATAGGTAAATAACCCTAATGTAGATCCTGGATTACCAGTTGATTGGCCAGGAATTGGAGCATCTCTAGTGAATGAGTCTGTTACTAAAGGATTACTTGATATGGCTTTTCCAACACTATTTATAGATGGATGACGTGATTTGATAGAAGCACATATGATGAGAGTCCATCTACATGAGTTTGTTAACCATTTATTTTGATATAGAGATCATCATTTTGGATGACACCCACGATTTAGATATTATTTGATGAATATGATTATGTGACATCATGCATAAAATTCATCAACATTTTTTGTCAAAAAGAGTTTGCAAGACATGCCAATCACAATCAATGACTTACGAGAACATATGGAAAATATCCCTCACTCACATCTAGCTAATTTTTTGATGCCTTTTAGTACAACGCTATGGTGTACTAAGGTCTTATTGGGACAAAATGCCAATTTGAATTACCTGACCTCTTGCATCAAATTGTCTAGAATAACAATAATTTTCTTTACTTTGAGTGCAACATATATGTATTGGATAGATTTACATTTATTAATTCCAGGGACATAACCAACTTATCCACAAGAAGCACAAAAATGGTGACAAAAAAATATTATTGACTACCCACATATTCTGACATATTGCATGCACCTATGATATACAGTGTTTTGAAAGGAATTACTACAAAAGGGAATGAAGGTAAAAAATGATTGGTCAAGATATGAATGACAACTGTAGAGAATCACCACATGCGCATGGATTTATATGGTTAGAGGGAGCACCTAGCATAAACAACCTTGATTGGGGAAATGATGATAAACATTTCTCAATATCTCTTTGATTCTATTATTCATGCATGGAATCCACAGGGAGATCCACATCAATGAAACATACAAGTATAATATTAATTATCAATTGTATATTTATTTTGAAATATATTATACAAAAAATTGTATTTCAATTAATAAAATATGTTATATTATCATTTATAAGTCTTACAAAATTTTACACAATATCTATACCTTTAAAATATACAACAGCTAAACAAGATAGACTTAGCACGCGACATGAAGAGTTTCTCAATTGTATTGAACCCCATACAATTTGTAAAGAGGTGCCCTATGTTCATTGTGGTCCAACATTCTATAACCTTTCTTGACTGGGTTGTTTTCATATTTGGATGACAGCCATAACAATTTGTTTGGTCTGTCTTTAAAAAGGATGAATCTCTTATTCAATTATGCAAATAGGAGATGTTGTTGGCAAAGAGGGGCTGCATTATCAAAAACATTCTTCCACACTAGCATTTGAGAAGCACCTTCTTGCACAAGGTAAAAATATTGGCTAACATTATTGCCCCATGAATGCAGAAGACACCTCTTGACATGTTGAAGCCCATCTAAGACATTTAAGGGGGGATAGCCATTTCATGAATCATACCAAAATAAAGCCCTTTTCCCATTTTAAATTAGCTAAGATAAGTTTCATAAGAAGATAGACTGGTAGGACAACATTAATTTCCACATGTGAGAGCCTTTGTGGGGTCTCAATACAATAAAAATTCTTTTTGGAACTTCTAAGTCTAGGTATTTGGCTCTTATGATAGAAGCCCATAGTGAATCATTTGTGGAGTAAAGCTTCCACAACAATTTTTCTCCAAGAGCCTTGTTTCCGAAATCAATATTATGAATCCCAACCCCACCAAAACATTTGTCAGTGCATACTTTCTCCCATGCAAAAAAGTGGATCTTGCTTTAGAGATTCTTATTTTCCTTCCCTAGGAAAATTTTAAGAATGATTTTAATGCTTGAATTAACTTTCTTCGGTATGGGGAGAACTGCCATAATGTAATTGAAGATTGTGGCTAAAAATACCTTTATTAACAAGATTTTTCCAGGAAGAGACTAGCAAGTATTCTTCTATGAGGCAATCCTATTTCTGATAAATGAAGTGATGTTTTCCCAAAAGCTCCTTTTCATGCAACCTGCAAAAAATGTGATGCCTTGATATTTGCATGGAAGGGAGTTTTGTTTGAAACCCAACACCCTTGATAACTTGTTGGCCAAGGATGGATGACAATTTCGGAAGAAAGTTTTAGATTTTGAGGCACTAATTTTCTTCCTGGATAAAAAGAAGTAGAGGTCCAACAATTTCTTAATCATTTTGGCTTCTTTCAAGGAGGGTTATCCATATAGGATAGTATCATTTGGAAAGAGAATATGTGTAACTGAAATATGAGTATGTGGAATAGAATTATCCTTCCAAAGGCTTGAAGAGTGATGAAAATTTATCAATTTGCTCAAAGCCTCAGCCATTATTATGAAGAAGGATGGGGAGTGAGGATATCCTTGTTGGATACCTTGAGAGGAAGAGAAGAAACCTGCTGATGTTCTATTAATAAGAACCAAAAATTTTGCTCCTGTTAAGCATGATAATGTCCATTTAAAGCATCTGTTGTCAAAATCAAATCTGAGAAATATATGGCGAAGAAAGGTCCAGTTGACTTTATCATAAACATTCATCATATCTAGTTTTATAATCATAGATTCTTTTTCCGTATTTAGATACCGAATGAATAATCTCATGAGCTATCAAGACACCCTCAGATGTCTCCTTGGTCAACACAAAACCCCCTTGTTGTAGTGAAATAATTTTAGGGAGTAGATTTGCCAATCTGATTGCTATCGCCTTTGTAACAATTTTGTAAATAATGTTACAAAGAGAAATAGGCCTGAAGTCTGAAAAATATGATGGGCGTACCACCTTTTGTATCAAGGAAATGTGTTTCGTGTTGAATTTCTTCAACATTTTTTGATTCTTCCTTGACTCCTCAACTAGTTTCTAAATATCATCCCCTACAAATGCCCAATGTTTTTGAAAGAACAAGGCTGAAAATCCATCCAAGCCTAGGGCCTTATCCAGCTACATAGAAAAAATGAGTTGTTTGATTTCCTAAAGAGAAAAAGGCTTCAAAAGATCTACATTATCCTAAGGCAAAATCAAGGGTGGAATTTGTTGCAGGACTGGGAGGCTTTCCCGTGAAAAAGATGCATTGTCAGCTCTTGTATCATTGGAGAATAACATAGAGAAAAAATTGACACCTTCTTTTTGAATGCCTTCTATCTAAAATGAGAATACCTCCAGAATCCTGAATCTGAGTAATGAGATTAGATTCTCTCCCCATTTTTACTAAGCAATGGAATAATTTAGTATTTGAGTCACCCTCTTGTAGCCAAAGCTCCCACAATTTTTGCCTCCAAAAAATCTCTTCCCTCAAAAGAATTTTTCAAATTGAACATTCCTATGTTTTTGAAGTTGTATGTCTAATCATTGATCGCATGATTAATAATGTCTTCATTCAAATTCTTGGCGGCTTTCTCAACTTGTAATTTCTACACAAAAATGTTTTTGAAAACAGTTTTGTTCCAATGTTTAATCTGAAGTTTAATCCATTGCATTTTCCTAGTAACTTGAAACATCTTGGAGCCTAGGAAGAAGGGCGATTCCTTCCACCATTTTTTTAGTGAAGACAAGAAAGAAACATGCCTAAACCACATGTGTTGAAATTTGAAAGGGCGCTTTGAAATTTGAAAGGGCGCTTTGTTTTTGGGAACTATGGAGCAAGAGAAATAGTTGCTTGAATAGAAAAATGGTCAGAACTAGATAGGGGTAAAATTTTAGTTGGTGGAGTGTCAAACCAAGCTAACCGCGAGGGGTTAACCAAGAACATGTCTATCATTTTTGCAATGTGTAGGAAACCTTGTCTTCTATTTTTCATTTCATTATCTTCTCTCTTTAAGAGTAGGGACTATACCATGTGTTTTGTCCTTTAGTGAAATAATTGCATTAAATTATTTAGCAATTACCACTGGAGTCTTAGGGAAGTTGGCTAATGATTGTGAAATTGTTTCCCGCAATAGTTTCTTACCTATAGTTGAGTTTGGGCCATAAACTGAAAAGAAATGGAAGGAGGTATCTGAGACAATAACTTCCACTTGTATGAAGTTGGCCTTAATTAAAACTCGCTTTATTTGTGCACTCTTTTCCTTCCACAAAATTGCTAATCCACCTGAGGCCCTAATGGACCGGGATGTCACAAATTTCCATTTTTCCCACTTTGTGAAAGGGTGATCTTGAGGTGCTTATGAAAACTCATTCTCCTGTAATACTATAATGTCTACCCCAGAATTCTTTAATTGAGATTTATTGAGGCATCTGTTGTTAGGGGCATTGAAGCCCCTAACATTCCAAGAAAGAAGCTTCGATTATGGCCCGAAGAGTTACACACTCTCCTCGGCCACAATTTTTCTTCTAGAGTAGATTGTGTACCTGCTTGAATATCTTGATTTGTTTGTTTAGCTAGCTTAAATCTATTTAGAGGCCTACCCACTTTTCCTTTAGTCTTCTTATGCATGACCTCCTTTTAAACCGGGTTTTTGAAATAGAGGCTATACAAAGAGATGACTCTTGAGCCAAGGGGAGCCCATGAGAGGTAGAGCCATCTTGGATTTCACAATCTAAAATTTGCACAAGAGAGGTGGGGATTATTTTCTTCTTAACCTCCAAGGCTTTGGAAAATTAAGTTTGAGGTCTGAAGCTCAAATTATTCCCTCGAAGTGTGGAATGAAGAGTTAGGGAATTGAAGATTGAAAAGAGGGTATCCCAATTTAGTTGAGATCTTCTCTCATTGAAATTTTTCTCCCCCAGGAGATCATCACTTATCAAGAAACAACTTGGAAGGTGGATAAGATTAGAAACAAGATGAGTTATTTTATTAATTTCTTCATCAATGAATTGATTATAGGCTTTGAGGAGTTGAGACTCAACAATAGTTTCCATGATCCTGAGAAATTTTTTTGTTTGAATTCCATTACAAAATTTCTATTCTCAATTAAAATAGAAGAATGATGAGTGGAAGCCTCTAGGACATTCACATTTTGAACCCGAGGTAAAACTCCTCAAGAGTACAAGAAAATTAGGGTGTAATAAAAAAGGAGTACCTAAGGCTGCAAAGACTGACTAAGTTGCATGTTCAGTTGAGGATCTGGAGTGCATGGGATAGGGTCTCGGTTGAAGACATCCCTTCTAATGCAATAGATTGGCTCTGAGAAAAAGTCTTCACAAACCATGATATCCATTTGGTCTTGAAGCAAGCATTGAGAAGTGAAATGCCCTAAATAAAAAATGTGTTGCTTCACAATGCTCGCCTCATCCACAGCTACTTCTTGGATGAAGGAACCAAATTTGGAATCAATAATGAGCTTGTTTGGGGTCTGCTTTTAGATATCAACCATAATACATACTCTCATTATTTTTTCTGTGTGCTCATAAGGGAGTAAGTCATGTTTCATAAAGATGCCAAGTTGATTGGCAAAAGCTTCGACCAAATCTAGTTCTTTGTACTCAAGAGGCAATGAGGGAAGATAGATCCATTTTGGGACAAAATTTATGACGATGGACTTTGGATTTGTTGGTTGCAAGTGCTCTCTGAATTTTGATATGAAGGTACAACTCCCTTCATTGGATAAAAATAAATATTTTATGAATATGTTTTTAACCAGAAAGCAATAAAGGAAACTAACATCTACTCATAGCCATAACACAGATGCAAATAATAGATTTATAAATGGAAAAAAATACAAAATGAGACAAAGTTCATTCCCTGAATACTTCCAATAGATGATTTAAGGAGAAGATTTAAAATTTCAAACTATTCAGAGATCAAAGTCTCTCTGTAATAATTGCATGCATAATCAAAGATAACATGAGGAAATATTAGAAAATAACTATAGCAGCTCACAGACAATTCTGCAATCAAGAGATACATATATAAACACACAAATTTAAAATGCATTCCCTCTTTATTCCTAACGTAAAAGAAATGGTGCACAAACCATTATTCCCATATACAATGATTAGACAATCCCAATATATTCTTCCCCTTTACAATGATAAAATCAACTGCTCTCAAACATATTTTAAAACATCTAAAATGTTTCAAAATATTATACATAAAAAAGTAAGAAAGCCTAATTTATCTTGCAGCCACTTTTTACTAAATTCACCACATATTAACCATGCATCTTGGAGTCATGAAAATTTGTGATCAGTTATGATATTTAAAATTACAAATGGGTTTATTAACTTTACAAATCGGTTTTTAAAATTACATCTATTTCAGATTGTGCATCTTTTATGAGTATAAGAAATCTTGGAAAAAAAAGAGAAGAGAAAATTTGTGATCAGTTATGATATTTAAAATTACAAATGGATTTTTAACTTTACAAATGGGTTTTTAAAATTACATGTATTTCAGATTGTGCATGTTTTATGAGTATAAGAAATTTTGGAAAAGAAAGAGAAGAGAATGAAATGAGAATGATACCTATGTATTTCATTTTCCTACCATTGAGCTATGTGTAAAAAAAATATGATTTGTCTATTGATGTTCATTTACTCATTAGTACGAAATGGAGACAAGACATGTATTTTATATCTGTTGTGTCTTTTATTTGGAATGAAAGTAAAGTTGGAAATGAATTTTTCTTAAATGGTAATGAGTGGTTTTTTTCCCTGATTTTAGTTAGCATGAGGAATAGTTAATCTATTTAGTTTCCTCATCTGAAATTTATATTAATATTTTCTGTTACAAATTCATGTTTTAATTTAATCATAGTGAGTATTTAAAATGTCAACTTAGGAAGAGAAAGAAGATTCCTTAAACCTGCATTTTCCATGAATAAGTTTTAGCAAGAAATGAATCTTTATGTAAATCTGAATTTTAAATCTACTAGTATTATGCATTTTAAGTTGGTTAGGGAGTTTATTTCAACAAAATAAAAGAAAGGGTTTCATTCTACCTTCTGTTTTACATTTTGTAAAAAGAAATAGAGTAATTTTGAAATAAAATAGTAGTTCAGATTTATGCTACAATAAGAAATATTTATTTACAACAATAGAAAAAAGAAAGATACTTTACATTTTTTGTTTTATGTTCCATAGCATTTAGTTAGAAACTGAAGTAAAAGAGATGTAGTTTTAAACAAAATATTAGGAATGAAAAAGAAATACTTTGAGCGCTGAGTATTCAAGCTCCATCTTTTATTTTGGGGCTTGAAAGGAGGAAGGATCTCCATGGAAGGGAGTCCTCCTCTCTTTCAAATTTCCCCTTTTCTATTCTCTATTACAACATACATTGAATCGACATTAAAATTTAAAAAAAAAGAGATCTAAGGAACCTAAAACTATTTAAAAGAAAAAGAGATTAAATTTTCAATACAAATTTGTAAGTGATTTTAGTTGGTAGATCTAAGCTTGTTAATAAATGATTATTTACACACACACATACACACACACACACATGCGTAAAGATAAACTCCTTTAAAAAAATGATATACATTATGCACAAATAAGCTGCAAATAAGTATTGAAAATCTACTTATGATTCATATTGAAAAGGAAACAATAACCTAGATTTAAAGCGTGTGTGTGTGCATGTATATATGTACGTATGTATGTATATATGTGGGTACTTCGATGGGTACCGATGCCACTAGTGGGCGCACCCCACTGTCATGCCCTTGCATAAACCAAACTGCCACCTCTCCTCTCTCCGTCCCTCCCTGCTTCGAACAAAAATGATAGTAAGGAAAAAAAAGAAGGATGCCCTAACTTATTGAAAATTTAGGGCATATATAAATTTTTAGGGTAGCTTAAAAAGAAATATATAAAAAAGGTAAATTATAAAATAAGAGAAAAGGGGGGAAAAACCCCAAATTCAAAAAGGAGGTTTAAATTGTAAAAAGGGTTGTTCTCTTGGGATATATTTATATGTATATATTTACATACACAAGGGGTATGTAAATAAATACATATATGTATGTATATTTAAATATAAAATTTAAATTTGATTAAAGGGGGTGTATTTTATACATCATTTTTGGGGGAAAAGATATTAATGTGTATATATATATGTATATATAATTATAAAAATTTATAAATGGATAAGTTGAAAACTTATACCCCATTTACACATATTTTAATTAGTTATTTAATGGGGAAGGATCAATAATATTGGCACATAAATAGATTGGACTATTAAATTCATATTAATATAAATGATTTATATTAATATTAATATGGTAAATTAGAGAACTACAATTAAGAAACATAATTAACGATAATGTTATATGGGCTTTATTTGAGTTATTTTAATTAACTCTAGATGAAAATGGGATTGAATAGTCATTATAAGTGTTTGGAGTATAATCCTTTGGAAAATTATAATTAAGGCGATTTGAGAGATTTCAAGCTCTTACCTAAAATTCAATGAATGATTTAATTAATCAAAATAAAATATAAATGTCTTCCCTTGGGATAGTATCTTTAATTAATTTTAAAGAACTAATCCCTAATGTGTAATATTAGTGGAATGACTTAAGGGGTTAAATTTTACCTCACTTAGTTAACACACATACATGATACCCCTCTAGATTTGATTTAATAAACATTCTAACCTGTTCTCTTGTAGGTTGTTATAAGTTGACACTTCAAAAATCGAATTAGTGAAACTAAGTGATCAACCTCATCTTCACATTACGTAAATCACAAGTAATTATGCCTTAAAAAAAACAATTGTTGTTGTGTTTTTTCCCTAAAGTGTAAGCATGACAATACTGGGAGAACTTAGGCTACTTTCAAGACTTATTTGATCCGAGCTATGACTTCGGAGAACAACACCTAAGTGAAAACCTGCGGAGTATTCGAAATAATGAAGCAAGACAAGAAGTAAGTTCATTCTATTCAAAGATCAACATATATCAGTTCATGAGATTTCAAGGGTCACCAAAATCCCCTTGGAATTGAAACTCAATAGCCATAATGGTTATGGCATAATAGGACCACAAAACTATGAAATTTTCATAAGTCCTATAAAAAATTATCCTAACTTCAACTAGCCATAACTTTCCACTCGAGACTCAAAAATGTGAGCCGTTTACTTTTTTGGAAAGGCCTCCAAGAGATGTAGGTGAAGTCCTATAAGAGTTTTCCTATGAAAACAATTTAAAAGATTGAGAAAATTCTCCAAGGCTCAAAATGCTCCAAAGGCCTTCAAAAATGGCAATTAATAACATCTATAAAAAAATACAAAAAAAATTATATGAAAATATATTCAATATGTCAAAATTGGTTCTGGTCATTAGCACTTATGAGACTTCTATTCAATTGAATCAAAATTTGTACCAATTGAATCTAGTCAAAATTTGGAGCAAGAGACCAATTCAACATAACTAAATACTTATAATTAATTAAGGCGGTATCATCTGTTGGAATGAGTCCTTAAAATTGCAAAATCAAGCAAGCTAGGTTGGTATGAGATGGAAACTTAGTGGTTCTAAGTATACAAGTATTGATTATGTACTCAACTATTTACCCCCCATTAGTAAGCAAGACATAAAATTATTCATGTATGTGTTGCAATGTATTATTGAAAAAAAACATTTTATTATATTATGCCTATTTAATGGAAATCCAAGGAGAATGGACGAAGGATGGTAGAATTAGTGCATCCATCTATTAGTATTTAACTATGATTGTTGATAATCCTAAGTGGTTAGCATTTTATATTGAAAGTGTTGCTTGAAAATGGTTATATTGGGGATGTAATCACCTTGGAAATTCGGAATCAAGTGGAACGGGATATATATAAAATATTTCATTATAATAAAGAAATATAGCTAATCTAATAGCCCTAAGTGTCTAATAATCACTCCCTAATGCACTCAGGACGTGTGATCTTGGGTGATGTGCAGAGGTTACTCCCTATAGTGTGGCTAAAATGGTCACATTATTTTGAGTTTTTGATTTCGACAATGTTTTGACTATCTTTTGAATAGTGTTATGTAACTTAGGGGCTAGCAATTTCTTTGATATTTCTTATGATGGAAGGATCATTAAATTTTTGTTTCTTTTCATTTGATTTTTGCCACTTGTCATGTTGTTGATTTTAATATTTTTCGATTGTCGACATCTTTCTTTCTTTCATATTGGACTTGGTAAATTTAATTTTGAATTCTATCTTTTGAGGTGTCAAGTGGTCATTCTGAATGTTTGAATTAGCTAGCCCTAGTTATGTGATCAAGTGTAATATCTATCATGTTCATTGAACCTCTGATAGAGTGTCAAGGGAAAATACTGCAAGGAGTGAAATTAGGCATAAGGAATAAATAAAAAGTGTATCCTCTATGATGAAACTCTTTTGCAATCTATTAAAACAAGAAAATTATTAGCAAAAAGTGTGTTCTAGACCTAGTGAATTGTGCAAGGGTTAAAGATTTGCATACTCATTGTGTTGACAAATGCATTGAGATGTGTACATGGATTCTTATTAAATTAAGTTACTTTGCATGCGCTTAGATGTAACGGTTTTCGTTACTCTCTTGCAATGGGATTGTAAGATGCTTTAATATTCGATGTTGTGATTGATCTATACACCTTCAACCTTTATTCCTAGATGTTTAATTATTATAAACCCTAGTGGTAGTATGCTACCCTATTTATGGACGAACTTGAGCAGTTAAATTGAATATATTTTGGTTACCCTAATGATGTAGTAAGGAATATGCACATAAGTTGATATATCGGATATGTAGTTATCATCTTTATGATGCACCTTGATGTAAAATAAGTGATTTTATGTTCAGATAAAATAAGTTATGATGTTGATTTTCTATGATAGATATGAAAAGGATAGGAATTCTAGTAGAATATGCACATTTTGGGCAAATACTTATTGGAAAATATGACTCCTAGAAATTGAATAAGTAAATTAATAAGCACAACCTAGGTAGTGAAAGATGATGTGTCATATTGTTATGATTTGAAAGTTTATTGATTTAAAGTATTTGAGGTATATGCAGAGGAGAACTTGTTGAAAACCTACTTGCGTTAGAAGATAAATAATATAAATATGCTATAATAACGCAGTTAAGAGGTGATATCTTTTCCGTTAGTACCTGTTGATTTTTGTATTGCATCTTCCTAGTAGACAAGGCAAGATTTGTTGTATTTTAATGAGAAATGTTGGGAATATTATGTCTCTATCTTCGTACCCTAGCCTTCCAACTTCCAGGAGTAAGTCAAACCCTAGGGGGGGAAGATGTAGTACCCCTCAACGATCAAACACTATTTAACCTAGTTTGACCATGGTTGAACTTATTAATAGCTCGCATAGATGGTTGAAACACTATATTTAGATTCTTTGATGTAATATGGCAGACGATGTTAGATGGGTGATTTAGTGAATGTTGATCTCCTTGTGGATAATTAGTTGTAATTTGCCTATGTTTCATATATCTGTTGATTTTTTGGGGTCCTACCCCAAACCCATCATAAGAACATCTTTGATTTTTGTTATAGACTTATCTTTTGAGACAAAACCTTGATACATTATGGTCATGAGACTATTTGACATATGATATTCATGAAAACTAGTGGAAATGATGTATTCCACATTATGCTTGAGTTCATTACTTATACTTGATGATGTTCTAATATTTTGATGCATGCTTATTTGGTGATGGTTTTATATGATTTTATTGGTGTTGCAATGAGTATATGATCACATGTGAATTTTTGAGAAAAGTATTTGAACTAGATTATGGAATCATCTTACCTTGCAGTGCATATTTTGATGCTATGTGTTTGACATGTATTTCCTTGCATATATATATATATGCATATTTTTTTGGATCTACTAATTTGTGAATTGAGATGTGCAGGATATAAATCCACGTGACTATGGAAATACATGGGAGATCTAGGGCCAAACCTATGTGCGATTGTGAAGCCAAGGTTTGTCTATTTGGAGAGACAACACCTCATTGTAATGTGTTTATTTTCGTATAAGTGAATGCATGTGCATTGTGTGTGTGTTCAATTTGATAAATAGATAGAATATTTCACCTTGAAAGGGAATGTCCCGTGTATTTTGATGTGTTGTATTTTATGGTGTTACTTGACACTTGTAATTAGATGTGAGTTGGCATGTGACATGTCCTTGAGAGGGAAATGTGAGAACCAATGTATTTTCAAACCTCATTTAGTTTTACCAAAAGACAACTTAGTTAGGGAGCCCTTAGAATGGTCAAATAAAGGTTGACCCGTAGGTAAACTTTAGGTGAGTTTTTGAGGGGTCAAACTAACTCCTCTAGTTGAGGTTAAGTCATTTTTGAAGGCCCACTTGATATACCTATGGGTAAGGTACCTTTTTGGGCATAGAACCACTTACATGTGATTGCCAAGTTAGTTCAAAAGTGACATTTTATTGATGCACGAAAATAAGCTTTTAGAAGATTGAGTTTGGGAAAGACAACCTTCTATTCTTGTGTTTGTATGCACTTCTTCCACCTTACACATACCTTTTCAGTTTCCTCTTTTATATAACTTGTAAGAGAGTTGGAAAAACCAACCCATGATCTTTCACCATTACTTTCCAAGGAAGTTGGAAAGTGTGAGAGGAGTCTACTTAGGAGAAAAAAATTCAAACTTAGAATCATTACCCACTCTCCAATCTTGGAGATCAAGAGTTTTGAACCTGATTTGAATTTTAGAAGAAAAAATTAGCTTAGGGAAGGAAGCTTGTAGATAGTTGGATTTTTTATTTGCTTGGGTTGGAAGCTCTTCATCAAATCTTCATCAACACATTTCATTTGTAGGAGTTGAGGTTGGTGCATGTCACCTTAAAATTTAAATGTTTTTTCTTGTTGTTATATGTCTAAATCCGGAAGTTTATAAGTATATTTGTGTGTGATTCATGAGTTTGAGATATTTTTATTTGGATGTGTTATTGTATATTTTTGTATGCATTTCATATGGCTGTATGTTTATGGGAGTTAAGAACACACTCACCCTTGGGAGGAAATAGTAGTCTTGGGGTGAAGCGAGTTTGACAGTCCTAGGGTGTAGATCTCTCTTCGGGGAAGAAATGGAAACTTGTATCTAGGATCATTTCTAGATTTTTTTTATTTCTATAAATTTGGGGCCATAAGGAGGGATTGGCATGTTTTCCTTTGGGGGTTATGTGTCATGAGAGACCAAGAGAGAGGATAAAAAAAGAAGAGAGACAAAGAAAGACATTGTTGTTTATGACGAAATGTAATGGTTAATGTTATGGAGGTATTGGTTTGTTCATTTCTATGGAAGATCTCCTCTTTGATTTGGTCCACCTTCACCCCTATATTTCAATTCATATTTGACTATGTGTAAAGCTTGTGTTGGGAGTTTTTATGTTGAGAGTTCTTTTATGTATTCTGGAAATTTAAGTTTGTTGTGCTTGTTTGTAACCTATTTGGTACCTAGTTCTCCCAAGCTCGGGGGTGGCCTCTTGTAGGCCTAGGTTGGGAGGTGAGCCCCCATGGTCACAACAAAAGGAGTTCTTTTATTTGCAGGTTAGCATTTTACTTGTAGGAGACAGAAGAAAAAGAGTTATTTATGTGGCATAATGAAAAGTGTTTTCAAGTTGCATCTACATGTATTTCAGATTGTGCATCTTTAATGAGTATAAGCAATCTTGGAAAAAAAGAGAGAAGATAATGAAATGAAAAAGAGACCTATGTATTTCATTTTCCTACCATTGAGCTATGTGTAAAAATAATACGTTTTGTCTATTGATGTTCATTTATTCATTAGCAAGAAATAGAGACAAGAAATATATTTTATATCTGCTGTAACTTTTATTTGAAAATAAATTAAAACTGAAAATGACTTATTCTTAAATGGTAATGAGTGGTTTCTTTCCCAGATTTTAGTTAGCATGAGAAATAGTGAATCTATGTATTTTCCTAAAATGGGATTTGTATTGATGTTTTCTGTTACAACTTTATGCTTTAATTCAATCATAGTGAGTATTTCAAATGTCAACTTAGGAAGAGAAAGAAGATTCCTTAAATTCGCATTTTCCATGAATAAGTTTTAGCAAGAAATGAATCCTTGTGTAAATTTGAATTTTAAATCTATTAGTATTCTGCATTTGAAGTTGGTTGGGGAGTTTATTTCAGTAAAATAAAAGAAAGGGTTTCATTCTACCTTCTATTTTACATTTAAAAAAAAAAAAATACAGTAATTTTGAAATAAAATAGTAGTTCAGATTTATGCTACAATAAGAAAGATTTATTACAACAATAGAAAAAAAAAGCTACTTTACATTTTTTATTTTATGTTCCATAGCATTTAGTTAGAAACTGAAATAAAAGAGATGTAATTTTAAACAAAACATTAAGAATAAAAAATAAATACTTTGAGAGCTGAGTATTCAAGCTCCCTCTTTTATTTTGGGGCTTGAAAGGAGGAAGGATAATTCCCCTTTTCTGTTCTCTATTATAACATACTTTGAATCGACATTAAAAAAAAAAAGAGAGATCTAAGGAACCTAAAACTATTAAAAGGAAAAGAGATTAAACCTGCCTAGACATGTATTTTATATCTGTTGTGTCTTTTATTTGAAAAGAAAGTAAATCTGGAAATGACTTATTCTTAAATGGTAACAAGTGGTTTCTTTCCCTGATTTTAGTTAGTATGAGGAATAGTTAATCTATGTAGTTTCCTAATCTGGAACTTGTATTAATATTTTATATTATAACTTCATGTTTTGATTTAATAATAGTGAGTATTTCAAATGTCAACTTAGGAAGAGAAAGAAGATTCCTTAAACCTGCATTTTCCATGAATAATTTTTAGCAAGAAATGAATCCTTGTGTAAATCTGAATTTTAAATCTAATAGTATTCTGCATTTTAAGTTGGTTAGGGAGTTTATTTCAACAAAATAAAAGAAAGAGTTTCATTCTACCTTCTGTTTTACATTTTGTAAAAATAAATAGAGTAATTTTGAAATAAAATAATAGTTCAGATTTATGCTACAATAATAAAGATTTATTTACAACAATAGAAAAAAAAAAGATACTTTACATTTTCTGTTTTATATTCCATAGCATTTATTTAGAAATTGAAATAAAAGAGATATAGTTTTAAACAAAACATTAGGAATGAAAAGGAAATACTTTGAGAGATGAGTATTCAAGCTCCTTGTTTTATTTTGGGGCTTGAAAGGAGGAAGGATCTACATGGAAGGGAGTCCTCCTCTCTTTGACAATTCCCCTTTTCTATTCTCTATTATAACATACATTGAATCAACATTAAACTTAAAAAAAAAAGAGATCCAAAGAACCTACAACTATTAAAAAGAAAAGAGATTAAACTTGCAATACAAATCTGTAAGTGATTATAGTTGGTAGATCTAAGCTTGTTATTAAATGATTATTCACACACACAGGGGCTTGAAAGGAGGAAGGATCTACATGGAAGGGAGTCCTCCTCTCTTTGACAATTCCCCTTTTCTATTCTCTATTATAACATACATTGAATCAACATTAAACTTAAAAAAAAAAGAGATCCAAAGAACCTACAACTATTAAAAAGAAAAGAGATTAAACTTGCAATACAAATCTGTAAGTGATTATAGTTGGTAGATCTAAGCTTGTTATTAAATGATTATTCACACACACAGGGGCTTGAAAGGAGGAAGGATCTACATGGAAGGGAGTCCTCCTCTCTTTGACAATTCCCCTTTTCTATTCTCTATTATAACATACATTGAATCAACATTAAACTTAAAAAAAAAAGAGATCCAAAGAACCTACAACTATTAAAAAGAAAAGAGATTAAACTTGCAATACAAATCTGTAAGTGATTATAGTTGGTAGATCTAAGCTTGTTATTAAATGATTATTCACACACATAGGGGCTTGAAAGGAGGAAGGATCTACATGGAAGGGAGTCCTCCTCTCTTTGACAATTCCCCTTTTCTATTCTCTATTATAACATACATTGAATCAACATTAAACTTAAAAAAAAAAGAGATCCAAAGAACCTACAACTATTAAAAAGAAAAGAGATTAAACTTGCAATACAAATCTGTAAGTGATTATAGTTGGTAGGTCTAAGCTTGTTATTAAATGATTATTCACACACACACACACACACACACACACACACACACTATATATATATATATATATATATATATATATATGCGTAAAGATAAACTCCTTTTACAAAAATGATCTACATTAGGCACAAATAAGTTGTCAATGAATATGGAAAATCTGCTTATGATTCATATTTAAAAGGAAACAATAACCCATATTTAAAAGTTAATCAACCTTCTATATATCTGTAAGTATATAACACACACACACACACACACACACACACACACACACACACACACACACACACACACACACACACACACACACACACACACACACACACATCTTATTTCTCTAAACCCTATTGCTTGACAAGAAAATTTAGATTATTGACCTCCATACTGCACACACACACACACAAATATAAATATATATAAATATTAAAAAATAAAAAATAAAGAGAGCATTTAAAAAAAACTCATAAAAAAATACAGGCTGGGCAAGGGGGGGAGGGGGGTGGGGGGTGGAAGGAGCCGAAGGCTCCACCCCACCCCTATGGGGAGCGGTGCCACTGTGTAGTCCACAATCCACCATTGGGCATGCACCCCTGCATAAACCAAATCATCGCCTCTCCTCTCTCAGCCCCTCCCTTCTTTTAAAAGGGTTTTAGAAAATTTATAGATTTTTAGGGTAGCTTTAAAAATAAATATATAAAAAAGGTAATTTATAAAATAAGAGAAAAGGGGAAAAAAACCCCAAATTCAAAAAGGAGGTTTAAATTGTAAAAGGGGTTGTTCTCTTGGGATATATTTATATGTAAATATTTACATACACAAGGGGTATGCAAATAAATACTTATATCTATATATATTTGAATATGGAATTTAAATTTGATTAAAGGGGGTGTATTTTATAAATCATTTTTGGGGAAAAATATATTAATGTATATATATAGAAATATAATTATAAACATTTATAAACAGACAAATAGATTAGAATATTAAATTAATATTAATAAAAATGATTTATATTAATATTAATATGGTAAATTGGATAACTATAATTAAGAAACATAATTAACGATAATTTTATATGGGCATTATTTGAGTTAGTTTAATTAACTCTAGACGAAAATGGGATTGAATAGTCATTATAAGGGTTTGGAGTATAATCCTTTGGAAAATTATAATTAGAGTGATTTGAGTGATTACAAGCTCTTAGCAAAAATTCAATGAACGATTTAATTAATCAAAATGAAATATAAATGTCTTCCCTTGGGATAGTATCTTTAATTAATTTTAAAGAACTAATCCCTAACGATTAATATTAGTGGAATCGCTTAAGGGGTTAAATTTTACCTCACTTAGTTAACGTGTGCGTACATGATACCCCTCTAGATTTGATTTAATAAAATATTCTAACCCGTTCACTTGTAGGTCGTTATAAGTTGACACTGAAGATATCGAATTAGTGAAACTAAGTGATCAACCTCATCTTAACATTATGTAAATCACTCTAGAGGGCTAAGACAAGGAGACCCCATATCACCTATCCTTTTTACCATTCTGGCTGAAAGTGTGAGTAGAATGATTCATAAATTGAAACAAAGCAAAATTATCAAAGGTCTTCAACCTTCTTCTGCCAATGTGTTTTGCACTCATCAACAGTTTGTTGATGATACTATCATCATGGGATATTCTTCAGTCAAGGAGGCTGAAGCCTTCAAAACTGCTCTCAACTCCTATGCTTTGGCAACTGGTCAACTGGTTAACTGGGACAAATCAGCTATGTACTTTCTCAATACTCCAGTCATAAGATAGCAGAGAATAGCCAATATAATTGGTTGTAAAGTGGACTTGCTGCCTTCTGCCTACCTGGGTCTTCCTTTAGGGATGACTCCCCCAAACTCTTTCTGGAATATGATCATTGATAAAATTAATAAGAGACTTACAGGATGGAAAGGTTCAATGTTATCTCAAGCTGGGAAAATGTAGCTCCTCCAAGCTACTCTTCAAAATCTCCCTGTTTATGCCCTCAGTCTGTTTGGTATTCTGGCAAAAATTGCTGAAACTATGGAAAGAATTCAGAAGAGATTCTTATGGTCCGGAGTTGAAGAAAAGAAGAGAATATCTTTGATTGCTTGGGACAAGGTGTGTAGACCAAAGAACAAAGGAGGGCTGGGGATTAAAATTATTAAAACTTTTAATAAAGCTCTTCTTGCCAAGCAATTATGGAGAGCTTTTGACATTAAGAAAGACTGGAGCCACATTTGGTTTGATAAATACATTAAGAATCAGACTATCCAAGGGATCCTCAATGATGAAGATATCCCGACTGGATCTTTCATCTGGAATAGTGTAACCAAAGCCATAAAAGTTGCAAAAGCTGGAGCTGGATGGGTCCTTGGAAAAGGTGACAGAATAAGGTTTTGGGAAGACCCTTGGATGAAGAATGAAGCCCTATTTGATCAAAACAACAATCAAGTCATTGAAGAATGTAAAAGGAGGTTTGGGCTGATGGTTTGTGACTATTGGAAGGAGAATAAATGGGTCAATCTTGAGGACATCCATCCTGATCTTTCCTCTATTCAAAAAGAGTTGCTGTCCTTTTCCCCTAACAACAACTATGATGATGTTTTCCTCTAGAAAAGTGACCTTAAAGGTGAATTCACAGTTTCTTCTGCTTATAAAAACACTTTTTCTCAAATCCGCAATCCTTTCTGGAATAAAGTTTGGAACAACATCCTGATCCCAAAAGTCAACATGTTCTTTTGGCTTGCTTCCTATAATAGTATCCTTACTATTGATAATTTAATTTGAAGGGGCTTCAATTTCCCTAACAGATGTGAGCTCTGTCAGAAGGAGGAGGAATCAGTTGATCACCTATTTTTTCATTGCTCCTACACTTGGGAAATCTGGTGTAAAATATGGGAAAAATGGAAAATTAATTGGGTCATGAACAAAAGCATTAAGGATATAATATGGCAATAGAATTTTCCTACCAATTGCCAAATTATTAAAAACCTGTGGTCCCTGACCCTCCCCATGATATGCTGGGGCGTTTGGAAAGAAAGGAATAACAGGATATTTAGGGAAGAAAAGTGTAATACTTAGGTTGTCTTTGAAAAAATATGCAGGGCTATAAAGGAGAACATCAACATCCCTCACAACAATAATCAGCAATGGGCTATTATAAATTTGAATGATATGGAAAAAGGCATTATTACTGAATGGAACCTGATTGATAAGGTCTATAGAGTGGAAAACAAGAAGAAGAGAGAAAACATTGTTTGGAGGTTCCCTGATTATGATTGGATAAAGGTTAATTTTGATGGGGCTGCCAAAGGGAACCCTGGAAAGGCTGGTGGAGGTGGAGTTATCAGAAATTCTCAAGGAAGGTGTATTGTTACTTTTGCTTCCCCTTTTGGAATCCAAAACAACCATGTGGTTGAAGCTATGGCCATGCTTAAGAGCCTCCAGTTAGCCCAGGAATTCAAATTTAAAAAAATCTGGCTTGAAGGGGATTCCTTAAATATTATGCAAGCCCTCAAAGGGATTAGTTCAGTCTCGTGGAATATTGCTAATATTATTAGAAATGCTAAGACTATCCTTAATAACTATGTTAGCATTATTTTAACCCATACTTTTAGAGAGGGTAACAAGGTAGCAGATATCCTTGCTAATGAAGGGGTTAATTTGGAAAAGGGAATCAAATATATAGGGGAAGATCACATTAAGTGGGAGATTAAGGAACAATTATTTTTTGATCGCCTTAATGGAGCAAGCAAATATTATGATTGAATTCTGGGGAATGAGTACCAATGACAAAGTATGGAGGCGGATGAACTGCCAGTCGATGAGTGCTTCTAGGCATCATTATCAAGAACACATGTGTACGAGAGGTAATTGTAATAATAGCCAGGCTCGTATGAACATGAAAGACAATTTCAAAATTGTGAAAGTACCTTTTCAAGGAGAAACCAGAAACACAAAGTTTTACTTGCGGGCCGAGAGCTATAACAGAGGTGATTGTGACTTGAAAAGCAGAATGGGAGGCAGCCTTAACAGGAATGAACCTTTCGGGTGTGAGCACTGGAAGAGTGAAAGAAATGTGTGAAGAAGGCTCCATTGACACGGGTTCACGGATTACATGGAGAAGCTCCATGGTAGTAGAAGCTCTGTTTCTCAGGGGTTTGCAAAAAGCTGGAGCAATAACAGGGCTACCCTGTTTGGGGAAATCTGGCACATTGATGAAAGCTTAATCTCGGAGGTAACGGGGCTCAAGATGGAGGGGACCAAATTCTATAGGGATAGAAAGTACGCCACTGAGGCCTTCAAAAACTTCCCTAAGATGGAGGACGAGAAGAGCAACCTGGAGAAGAAGGATAATATCTCTTACTTCACCCCCCAACAGGTAAAACCTTTCTGGCAAAAAATTCTTATGGCATTAATGGAATATTTAACTGTGGATGGTAGGTTTACGAAAATTTACAAATATCACTTTGCCATCCTGAACCACTTCCGTCATGGGGTGAAAATTTCTTTGCCCTTCTATCTTGCTTCTTCTCTGAACGAGAGTTTGGCCGACCACATTAAAAAATCCAGCTCCTACCCTCTTGCGCACCAGGGTTTCATCCTGCTGATTTATGAATATATGAAGAATAAGACTAGGGCAACAAAGGATGACCCTTTAATTCTCAATGCTCAGACTTCTGAGAAAAGCATAGACTCTGGTTCGACTGAGGAGACCAAAACCCTTCCCATAAAAAAAGGAAGATTAATGTGCAGGAAGAAACGGATGTGCTTTGTGAGGAAGAAGAAGGAAAAAATAATGAAGAAATTTATGAAAAAGAGATCAATAAGGAGGAGGAGTATGGGGAAGGAGAGGAAGGGGGCAATTCTAGGAATTGTCAACATAATATTGTTGGCTCAGAAATTGAGAAAGAGGCTCTAAAGCCTAAGGAAGGTGAAAACCCTAATGAGGAGGAGACGGAACAAAGCAAGGATTCTACGGAAACCATACTGAATATCACCCGCAATTGTACCCTTGAATTCTTCAACTTTCAGAAGTGGGTGGTGGAAAACATTACTAGCATGCAGGGTAAACAGAGGGAGTTGGAAGTTAAGATCAACAAGTTGATCAACATGTCTGATTCTGGGAAGCAGCACGAGGAGATGGAGAATAGTGAAGCGGAGGAAGAAATGGAAATGGAAGACTGACAGGAGAAAGACTTGATTAAAGGCGACCTAAAACACCTAGAGGACATCATCAAAATTCTGAAGGAACATGTGGAGGAGGATAAGGACAATGTCAATGCTCGGATGGCTAGAAACGAGAAAGCCCTGAAAAGCCTTATGGATCATAGCCTCCAGGTTCTAAAAGTCTCCTCCCAGAACATGAATGCGCTGGTGAACCACCTGGAAAAGAAAAACCAGGAGAAGGACCTCATGGTTATTGAACATGCTCCTACTTCTAGCCTAAAACATCAAACCTCTAGGCGCAGAACCAGGCAGACTATGGTAGAGAAGGAAATGAAGATAAAAGATAGCCAGACTGCTCAGGAAAATACTGATTTGAGGGAAGCGGCAAAAGCTATGATGCTTTTGGTACAGGATGTAGAAGAAACCATGAAGAATTCTAATTGTTATCTTTTGTTGGGCTTGAGGCCAATTTCTTGCTGGCCTTTTGCTGTCCTTTCCTTTGTTGCTGGTCTTTTTGCTCGTGTTTTGCTGCTGTTGTATTTTGTTGCTATATTGAATATCTTTCTTATGTATCTGGGTTTCGGGTCCCTTAAAACCTTTTTTTAATTAATCAAAAACATTATGTAAATCACAAGTAATTATGCCTTTTTAAAAAACAATTGTTGTTGTGTTTTTGCCCTAAAGTGTGGGCATGACAAATAAGTCCCTTCGGGGAGGGATAGGTAGTTAGGAGGATAGAAGAAAAATTGAGATTTTTGGAGATTATTGTTTGAGGTGGTCCCTCAGATTAGAAGAGCCCCATCCCTAATAAGGATAGATATTTTTCTTCATTGAGAAAGCCTGTGGGAAAACAATGCAGGACAACCAAATAATTGTACCTCAGAAGGATCAAACTTTGCATATGAGATTTTATCATTTATTGCCTTGTTTTCTACCATAATAGCTAGTTTATTTGCTTCTCTATAATAATGAGAAACTTCAATTTGGATAGACTTTTCATTAGAGAAAGACATTAATTCAAAAACATTTGAGCTTTCATGAGGATATTTATTAATCAGATACAACTTGAAAGACCCCCATAGAGTCACCTTTAATACATAGGTTTTTAAATTGGTATTTAATGGCCAAATAATGACCTTAGAGAAAGGTAGAGAATTTTTCTATTTTGTGGTAGATTTTTTCATACATCTTTGAGGATGTCCTTGTTATGGTCTCTTAGAATTACACTAGAAATGGAGATACCTGGGTTTCCTCTCGATGTGGCATCAAAGTTGATATTTATCTAGTTAGTTGGGGGAGGTTCCCAAGTTATTTGACTCTTATCCACTTTATTTATTGATTGGATTGATCCCTGAGTTGGGTTCGGCTTGAGAAGACTCCATGACTTCAAAATTTGATAGTCTTAAGAGGAGAAAATGATCGTGTGATTAGTATTTTGGGTTAGGTAACTCATGGTAACCTTTGAAATGAATTCTTCTACTTTGAAGAGGACTTGATCTAAGTACTATTTCAATTTCTTTAAGATTTTATTATTTCTTTCTAGCCAAATGTTCCTTATCACAATATATGGAATCACCTTCCAGACATGAGAGAAGGTAGATGACCTATATAGGATAGGTTAGATTTAGTTCAGTGTTGTAGAAGATTACCATGGAAGGGACTTGAACAATCTAGTTTTTTTTGAAGCTAGTGCTAACACTTTTCGCCGGTCATATTCTAGTAACAAATGATCCGAGCTTTTGTAGAATGTTTTGCATAAGATAAATTTGAATAAAGGTGTTATCCCTAACTTGTCTAGTCTCATACCTATTATTATTCTACCTTAGAGAGCCAACCGAGTGAATGCACCAAATTCGGAAAGACAAGGTGGCTTCCAACATAGTTGAGAAGTCCAAGGAGAAGGTTGATCATTACTCAATAGGGAGTTGTATCCCTCTTTAACTGTATAAGATCTCGATTTATCTTTAGTCCAAAATGGTATCATCTGCACAATCAAAATATAGAATTTTTCTTCTTTCTAATTCTTCCATGAAGTACGTCTTCAATGTCGTGGATACTAGTAAGAAGTCCACTGAATTACACTTAATTTTGGAGGGGAGAGAAGAGCGATCCAATATGAAGTAATCTTTGACTTTTGTACCACATAGATGTTTTAAATTTTTTTCAATAGGATTCAATTTCTGGGACCTACTCAAGGAGTTATAACCCTTCCATTTGTCATCCTAAAAAAATACTTTTTGCCCATTATGAATTAACCCATGTGAATGATGTGAAATAATGACCTTACAGTCAGAGATAAAGTTGCAAAACGCTGACCCTTTGGATAGGTTTTTGACAGTGAAGATTCTTTCATTATCAAGAGAATCAAGATACGTGTATCTTACACTATTACTCCATTAGGAGTCTGGTTGTGAATAGATTTTCCAAATTTTTTTTCTGAAGAGCCCAATTCTGAAGCTTGAGATTATTCAAATCTTTGACTCTACAATATTTTTGGGAGTGTGAACTTTATCCCTGGCCAACAAATTTTTTTGTTTTTTTGGTAACATTTTTAGACAATATGATTTTTTTTAGGGAAGGTTGTAGATTAAAAAACTTATATTTTAACATACAACATTACTGACAACAAATAGGTGGGGATTGCATTTAGCACAACCTGAATCATGGTAATCTTTCTCAGAAGATTGAGCCATTTTATTTTCCAAGATATAATCCTTTTGGAGATTGTCGAGAAGTTCCCTTCCTAATAGCCAAATTTAGCATTTCCCATAAAGAAAGGTATCTTGAGGTATATACAAGGGAAATTTTAAAGTGGAAAGCCTTGAAAAAGGTAATAAGTATCTATTGGAAAATGTTTGGATCATTTAAAAAAGAATACTTTTAATTTGTCTTTATTGATGACATGGATCAAAGCTTCAAGATAGGGAGAAAGAGAGTTCCTTATAGTAAATTCCTCTTCCAAAGTTTCTTTTCCAAGGAGAAGGGTGTCATCAGCAAAAAGGCAATGAATAAAGAGATAAGGAACAATATAAATGGTAATACCTTTCCAAATATTGTTATTATTTATTGTCGTAATTGATCTACTTAAACCTTCTACCATGATGATAAATAAGAAGGGGATCAAGGACCCTCTTGTCAGACACCTTGAGTGGAAAATAAGAAACCAAATGGGGATCCATTGAGGAGAACTAATAATTTGGTGCCTAAAATGCATGTTACCCATTTACACAAATTTTTATAAAGAGAAAATCTTTTGAGGATGCATGTCAAGAAATTGCATTTGACCTCATTGTAGGATTTTTGCATGTCTATTTTGAGGATCATTGCCAAAATTCTTTCAGATTTTATGGAATGGAGAATCCCATGAGCTACCATTGCTCCTTTTACAGTTTCCCTAGCAAGCATGAACCCCCCTTGTTCTTTTGAGATGATATAAGGAATCAATTTTGCCAATTTGATTGAGATAGCTTTCGTGATTTTTTTGTAAAAAGTGTTTCATTTAAGGTTATTGGACAATAATCTACAAAAGTGGAAGGATCCTCTCTCTTTTGAATGATAAAAATGTGAGTGGTGTTAAATTCTTTAAAAATATTTTTGTTTCTTCTTGCTTCTTCAAGGGATAGGAGACTATTTCTACCAGGAAAATCCCAACACTTTTGAAAAAAATATGTTGTAAAGCCATCGAGGTCAAGTGCTTTCTCTGGGGCCATTGATAAAACCACTTATTTGACTTCTTATAGTGAGAATTCTACCATCAACATTTTATTTTGGTTATCATCAATAAGGTTGGGAATGCTATCTAGAATGGGGAGAGATGAGCAATTTGGCAAGGGGTGGGAAGAAGAAAGAGGACTACTAAATAAATTTACTAGCTCTTATTTGATTTCTTCATGAGAATCTAGTTGGACACCACTTGAGGAATTAATTCTTATAATTAAATTTTTTTTCCTCTGAACTTTTGTGGAAGCATGAAAGAACTTACTGTGCTTATCACTTGCAGATAACTAGTTAACTCCTAATTTTTGCTTCCAATATTGATTTTCAAAACAAATGAGCTCATAAAAATTTGAATTGAGTTCCTTTTCTTTTTAAAAGAAAGTGCTACTGATGCCTTGAGATATTATTGTTTCATACAAAGCTTAAAGTTTAGATTGACTTCTTTTTTTCTCCAGGAAAATATTTTTGAAGTGATATTTGTTTGAGTCCTTTAAATTGTTCTTTTTAGGAACTTAAGTTTTGTGCTTAAATGAAAAATTCTTAATCCTATAACATATATAGAAAGGATCAACCAATATTCCAACAAGAGGAAGGAAAGATATCTAAACTATATTGCTTCAAACATGAATGAGATCACTCTTTTTTTCCTAGTGATATCAATCTAAATCATAACCAAGAAGCGATCAAAATCAATTATGTGAAGAGGCCATTTTTAGGTGTGCAGTCCAAAAGGTGGTTATTTATTATGAAATATTTCATGATTTTTTTTGGGGGTGTCAACTTTTTTAATTTTCATCTTGGAGATCATTAAATAACCCCCACTATAATGACCAATTCTTTATCCAAATTGTTACCCTCCTCATTTTCCTGAGGCATTTTGTTCTCACGTCATCAAAATAAGGAGTGCTTTATTTAGTTTGGGCTTGTGTAAGTCTCGATTTTTGTCTTGTTGAAGTTTTTCTTGAACTCAAACCTATCGGTTGAACCTCTTCAAAGTTCAAGGTTCAAGCTCAAGCGGAGTATGTAGTATTGCGGCTTAGCATTCGAAGAGTCAAGGTCTTTGTAATAACTATCATTGAACTTTAACTATTGAACCTTTTCAAAGTTCAAAGTTTAAAGTTGAAAGTTTTGAAAGTCAAGTTATGTTTGCCTCTTGTTCTTGTAATATGTGAGCCATGGCATTTTTTGTATCTTTGTCTTGGTTTGTCCTTTTCTATTCTTTTGAAACTTGAACTCTTGAACCACTTCTCGGGGAGCTCAAATTTCGAGGTTCGATGAATCGATGGCTTTGGAGTTGAAGAAGCACCATGTCAACAACAACCATATAAAGAATATTATAGAATTAAAAGGTGAACCTCGAGGGAATGAGTCACAATGAGGATCCATACTTGAGAATAATCATTTAAAAGAAATTCGTGTAGGAAAAACACTTGTAATTAATGAATTGTCAGAATTAAGTCTTTTCGTAGTAATTTGGCACAGATAAGTATGCAGTTACAAATCATAATAAATAACGTGATCGATTTTTAAGCCTGTCCTCAAGATTTGTTTTCTTTTTAAAATAATTACTTGCCTTCTTCATTTTCCCAATTTGGTAAGTAAAGGATTTGCGTGGGCGATATTTTTTGTTCATGACCCTTTGAATTCAGAGCTCTACATGAAAGGTGAGTTACAAATCTTCCTTCAATTCTTGTGATTTCATATTTGAAAGCTTTATTTGGTAGTTCTATTGGTTTAGTTCATCTTCCCTATTGTGTTTTTCCTGTTTGAAAATCCAAAATGAGACCAAAATTGCCTAAGATAGACATGAAGAAAGGATAGTGAGGGTCAAGAAGGAATCAACTCTTACTAGGATCACTCAGTCTAAAACCAAAAACAAGGTAAAGCAATCATCTATGGATTCAGTAGTAGTTGATTTGGATTCCCCTCTTGATATGGACAACACTCCAGCCCATCCAGACTTAGAGGCACAAAAATATGATAATGCAAGTGATAATTAGCAGGTGGGTGATGTGATAAACATTGATACCACATTGGTGGTAAAGAAAGGAAAGGAAGTTGAATCTGGTTCTGAGAAAGCTCCTATGCACACTGGACTTCTGTGGTTAGAAAAAAACTCTAAGTAATAAGAAAAGGAACATAGTCCCTGCTTCAATTCGATTGGAGGATATGGTAAGTAAATGTCTGGGAAAGACTACTAAGGCCAAGAAGCTCAAAAAAATCCAAAATTGATTTTGATGAAGAACAAGTAATTGGAACGCATAAATTGCCTGCCCAAATATAGATGAAGTTGTTTCCAACCCTACTGCAAAGGATTTCACAGTTCAAAAACTAAATCTTGGTGCCTGAATTCGAGTAGCTGATGCCTATCATCTTGAAACATCGACCAAGAAAATACTCAATAGAACATGGAAGGATGAATGGATAAGCATTAGATGAAGGAAATTCTAAGGAGAATGACAAAGTATATCGAAGCCATTAATAATCCAAATCCTCAACCTCTGTCGTAGCTTCCAATGTCCTTTGACCCTAAATCACCTACTAATCAAAAGACTCTGGAACAAATACAAAAATGCAGGCTCATTACAAAACTATGATGGAGTGGTTAGAAGGAATTCAGAAATCAGGCGTAGAATATTTTATCAACTTGAGTAGAGTTTATGATAGGGTGTTAATGGTAATGAAGGAATTGGAAGCTAAAATCATGAATTGGTAAAAAGAAGAAGCTAAATGGGAAGAAAAAGCAACATAGATGCAAGAAGTACAAATCTATGGAGTAATGAATTTTCTCACTGAAAAACATGTAACATGATGTGGCCTTTAAAGGAGTTACATTATCCCCTAGGAGAGTATTATATTCCTCTCACCTCAAGAAATTTTCTAGAAGCTTCAAGCTTCGTAGTAGTTTTCTCCAACTATGGTGTAAAGGTATTTATTTGTTTAGGGTTACTTTTAGATAGACTCTTTTTATTTTTTTTCTAGGATAGTTTTGGAACCTTTTACATTTTCCTTGTCTGTGATTTCCTCTTTCCAGAATTGAGGCTATCAAAGAGGGTTTGAGGGATTCTTACTTTGTCTTCAGCCCAATCTAATTGAGATATGAGGAGAGAAGATAATTGCTACTCTTTGACTTTTTGTAGCATCATTTGATCAACTATCTTATCCATTAAAACGAGTTGTGTGTTTGAATAACACTTTTGAACAAAATCTAGGAGCTCATTCAAAATGTATGGAGAATTTTTTACCTTAGGTTTAAAATATTTTCTTGATAAAAAATACCAACAGAAGTGTGCTTAAACTGATTCTAGGAGTCACTGGCTGCATTTGACTCTAACTCACCTCTCTCTTTACCTTTCTCATCTAAGGATTGAGAAGAAACTCTTTGTTTAACTTTAGAGTTAAGCATTTGGTGGGTGACAATGTGAGTCTTACTTGGTGTGCTTATTGACCCATTCACCATTAGTCTCTAATTTATAAGATTTTTAAATCTCATCATAATGGTGAGGAGAGACATCAAGGCATTAAGAAATTGCCTTTTGAATTTGGGCTAACCAGGGGTTGTGATTGATTTTATATTATTCTAAGTATTATATTATGTTTTATTATTATATTAATAATATAATTTTTTTTATCAAATATTTATATTATTAAATTGCATGAGGATAATGCTAACATAATTATAATAATATTATGAATTTATATTTTTATAACACGCATACATATACACATATATAAGATTCACATAAAATTTAATTCTTTAAATTTAATTTGTTTATTATTAATAATTATATTATATTTAAAATTGATCATTTTATATTATATCATTTTAATTTTAGTCCACTGGAAAATTAGAAGATATAAAAGACTATAATATAGAGAGCAATATAGTGAAAAACAAAACCAGTTTAATTTAAATCTAGTGAATGCCCCATTCTTTTTAATTGGATAGTTTATTGGGTAGTGGGCGGTTAATGTCAAATGAAAATTAAGAGAACCTATATAAGTAGTCAAGTTTAAACATACTAAATATTTTCTCTATCTATCCACTATCTAGTTTGAGTTATTTTCATTTGAAAATCTTAACTACCCTATGTAGCCATTGAATCATAAGACAAATCTTTGAATATAATATCGTAAAAATAAAACAATATTTCTCTTACCTACCCTTCTTAACTATTGGACAACTTGTTACAAACCATCATTGTTCTCTACCTATCCACTATCTAGTTTGATTTTCATTTGAAAATCTTAACTACCCTATGTAACCATTGGATCACCAGAAAGACAAATCTTTGAAAATAATGTGTCTTAAAAAGAAAATAATATTTCTCTTACCTACCCTTCTTAACTATTGGACAACTTGTTACAAACCATCATTTTCGCTACCTACCAACAATCTAGTTTGAGTAATTTTCATTTACCTATTCAACTATTTATTTTGCTCCATTCATTAGTTTTCTCAAATATGTCCTCTATCTCATGGATTCCACATGTTTAAATGACCTAGGAGGCACAAACTAGTGAGCTAAATTTTTTATGTTGCAGGGTTATGATAGTGAAAAGCTTTCAATGAATCAAAGAAAGTATACATGCTAGTGAATAAGGGTGCAAATTTGAGTTATTCTTTCACTCATTTTTGCATTATAAGGATTTTTTTTAACATTTAAATTTTTCTCTCTACATTTCTTTCTACTATAGTGCCTAGGTTCGTTCATTCCTAGGTTTGTAAATAAACATAAATAAACAACAATTCACTAAGACTGTTTACCGTTTAGCCTACAAGCTAAGCCTGGGCTAGGGTAATCAGGTGAAAAGAATCTCGTTGCTCTTATTGTTTAGTTTTCTTTTCCTGAAATTTTCAGCTTAATCTATAATTTCTTGTTTAGTTTTATTCTTTTCTGAAATTTTCAGCTTCCAATTGCGCTGCACAATCAAAGCAGTTGGATGACAAGGTTTCTGTCGAGGTAAGTAAACCGTTGCATTATAAAACATTAACTCATAAGTTTGGTAATGTCCAGCAACGAGGAGGAGAGAAGTTTGGAATTTTCACATATTTTACCTGAACATATATGTTCCCTGGTTGAGCAGTAGCATTGTGATTGTGAAGGCCATTGGAAATCCAAACTTAATGTGAGGACTGGTAATGGGAGGCCTTGCAATGCAGGTGGACTTGACAGGGGATATTATGATGCAGAAGAATATGTTAAGTTTTGATCCCAAATGCCTCCAAACTTGACATTATCTCCCGCATCATTGTAACCCCAACCAAGTCAATCGGCATTGCAAGGCCAGCCATTATCACTCATCACACATTTACAGAAGAAGAAAAAAGAAAATCGAAAAATAGGAAAGTAAGAACAGGACGCCGGAGTATCTTCTTCACCCAATGCGTTGATTGTGGGGGAACTTCTCTATAGTTATGCAAACAGTATCGATCTCAAGTAATGAATTAGTTTCAGAGTCTTATTTGGGATGAGATTTTTGACAAACCATAAAATACATTCATATATGATGAAGATTTCGAAGAGAGGAGAACAATATGTATTATTTGTATCGATAAAGATTAGTTTCTGCAATCTCGAATTAAAATACAAGTGATCTCATTCAATAAAGAATGAAATAATTTTGTTCTACAACGAGTTTTGAATTTCATTTGAGAACAGTAAAATGTAATAATAGGAAGAAAATTCATTTTAGCTTAAAATGCTTATAATGACTTGTTTTTAAACTAGAGCTTTAAATTGGATTTTTCTCAAAGAGGGAGTGTTTTGATCTTTTGACATCCATTTCCAACCTTCCTTCGTGTTAAATTAAAAGCGAAACATTTCTGAGAACAAAATTGAGAATTTGCCATTTTGTGATTCATAAATATTTCCTCCTATCTATTGAAGGGGATGCTAGATTTTGCCCATGCCTTTGCATTATCTCGTCTGTGCAAATGAATGAGTATAAATGGGGAAATACCTAAATATCAAAGGCGGTGTATGTTATTTATAGAAACGTTGTTAAACGATATAGTTTTCAAAAGCGGTGACAAATTACATCTGACGGTTCCCTATCGGTTGGTATTGGGAAGGAGCCTGAGAACGTGACTGGTGGCTGGTTTTTAATTTTTAATTTTTCTTAATTCAGATTGTGGGCAACTCCACATCTGACTAAGGCTGAGAAGAGACCAATATGGAAACCTTAACTTTCTAGCGGATGTGGAAACCCTTCTAGTCTTCACTCCCTGAACACAACAGCAATAGAGGACAGCAAAGGCTGCCTTGTGCACACTAAATTGTAATCTTCCAATCAAAGATCCGAATTGCTACTCTATTCATACTAAGCAAGAAAGTTATTTCCATATGTGTCTTCGTCATCTTCCTCCACATCCACATAAACCTACTTGTTCCCACTTATATATTTTATCGAATTTCTATGTTTGTGTTTAAAGATGTGAGTATTGTTTCTATATGGCATGGTTAATTTTGGTTCATTTTGTAGAATATGAAATTAAGTCCTTTAACTTCATTTTTTTTTTCCATATTTTTTTTTTCCATATTTTGTGATTCTAGTAGAGAATCATAGGGAAACATATTGTCAATTTTAGCATATCATGACTATTACAAATTTATAATCAAATGTTATGGCCAATACTTGGAGTTGACCGTTTATAGCTGATGCCTTTATCAGCCATAATAGCTATAATAAGATGTTCTCATTCCAAAATCATTTATATTTTCAATTGATAAGTTTTTGTGTCTCCTATGACTACATTTAATATATTACAAATTTATAATATGACCAAGCTCAGTTTCAAGCTCTATTTCATAATAATATTGAAGATAGGGTGGAATCTCACCATGACAATCAAGGAAGACACTGTAAGTCTTACTGGACCCAAGGAAGTAGACTTTAGATACTACAAAATATTATTTTCTATTGTTTTGATTTCATTTGAGTAATTGTCTCACTATTCTAGTACACATTTCAAGGAGTATTGAACCTCGTTCAACTTGACATCTAATGAAGATCATTGAGGATGTTGAAGAATTATATATATTATCTCTCATGATCATTTGGAATCATTAGAGAAAGATATGGAATATTCGAGCTAAGGTTAGAAGTCTAAGATTATGTATGAGAAGGATGGTTTGAGATGGATTTTATAGTTAACTATTCCTTATATAGTAATTCTTATTGGTTTACAACCTAACAATATATCATTGTGGTATATTGTAACTTATTTGAGAATTCAATAATATGACAAAGAATCTTTTAAATGTTGGTTATTCTCCTCTTTAAGGGATTTCCTAGGGTATATCTTGTCTCATTTTATTATGAATTTTTATTTTTAATAGTATTGGTTGCAAACTTGGATAGCCCTTAGGCCCTCATGCTTTTCTCCAACCACTTCCTTATGCTTGTCATAGTAGATGGGAATAAATTTGATTCTTGTGATTACCCTTGAGAATGATGACATGAGAAGTATACAATGATTTAAAATGATCATGAGGTTATGGTCAATGACTATTTTTCAGAATCAATCTTGAATAGTAGTTGGAATCAATATCTTAAGTAATCTTGATTTCTATTATGTTGCTTCTTTTTTATAGGTTCAACTATTCTCCAACAATACACTCTTTGTCGGTTAAGATCACAACCACTTTTGAACCAAAATGAGACATCGAAATCTATAATTATTGTTAAATTTTCATTGTTCAACACCTATAGCAATTAAATTTTTATTAAATTTTTTTGAAAATGATGTGAAATAGTGATTTTGGAGATTTGTTTTTGTATATTATAATAATATATTAAGGAAAATTAAGCAATAATTTCTGAGCTTTTCATGTAACTTTATTAACTAATTTTTAATTGGTAACAACATTTTGTCGATTTCACATTATCAAAAGAGGGAAGACAACTTTTGTGGTCCTATTCAATGATACCAACAATATTTATATGATGCACAATAATTTCTAACTACTTATAACATGGATAACTAACTAAACCAATGGCAAAACTCAACAATGGCATATTGGGTTATGCTAGCATTCCCTCCTTATAATGTTGTTCTTGTGAATGTAACCCTGAAACATCAAATTTCACCTTTCCAAGGGACTGCATATGCAGATTGCAGATAATAAATACATAGTCTTGGCAAGACATAAATCATTGGTGAAATAAATCTTGAATTACGTGAAACACCATCAACTCGTCTTTTGACCCTTGAAAGGGTGTAGTGTTGAGTTGGAATATAATCTCTTTGAATTCTTGAATCATAGATCCTCAAATTATAGACAATAATCCATACTAAGTAGCATTCATAGAGTGTTAGTGGAACATTGTTTTATTACATTGGGGTAAGTGCACAAAGGTGAGTCCCACTAGGGGGAAGTGCATGTGTTGGAAAGCACATCACTAGGAGCGGGGCCTTGTTATTTTATAAATGGGGCCTTGCTATGCTATGAGGGCTCGAGGTGAAAAATAAATTACGGGCCCATGTTATTAACGAGTGCTAGGCCATGACGAGACCCTATTTAGAAACATAACGGGGACCTGCTATTTAAGTGAAAAACATAATGGGGCCACGTTTATTTATTTTTATTTTTTTATTTTTTTGATCGGTAAAGGTAGAGCCAGCATTATATTGATTATGCAAAAAATTAACAGACCTAACATAGCTAGTAGGTAGTAGGTTTTTTAACAAGATTTATATAGATCATGGAAGACATATGTCCTTTCGAGATTAGCATGAAGTCTTAAAACTTTAACTTGAAAGAGTAAGTCTGAATGGCAGATACTTTACTGCCCTAAAAACCAAAAAATATACTTGATAAGCCAAAATTTATAGCTCAAGTCTCAAACAAAAACTTGTACAAAACTCAAAGAAACCTAGCTTGCAATTTCATTGTCGATTTTAGATTGCAGGTTGGCATTCCTTGCACTCCCACGACCTCTGCATGGAGGGCGGCCCCTGCCATGGCCACGCTTAGACCTGCAATGACCCCTGCTAGCGCCAACCCTGCCTTCCTACTTCGCTTGAGGGTTATCTTCTTCTGATTTCATGGGCAATATGCCATTAATTCTGATAAATTGAATTAGGTCGTCCTCTCTGCCCTGGTCTTCTGGATTTTCTCCTAGAAACTGCCGTTTAAGGTACCCAAGGCTAACTACCGCAAACACTCTGTGCCTATCCAAGTCCATCCCTTTTAGGCCTAGTAGCAAAGTATAGTAGTTAATTAATTTTCCATGAGCATTGAATAGGATTCTGTCACCTGGCCAAGGACCCTTAGAATCATGAATTGCTTTATTTAGAATTTCTTGGAGCTCTTGGGTGACCTCGTCTAGGAAAATCTTCTTTTTGAGGGTCCAGATGGCCTGCTTAGCTAGTTTTAAATCCATCAAAGATTCAACAAACCTGGAGGAGATGCTAGTATTGTCCCATGGATACTCGTCTATGTTCAGATGCCCACTACCTAAGATCATCTTGACTGCCAAAATGAGAGGGAAGTCCGAGAAGAGAAGAAGGCGCTTAAGCCTCGGGTCTGTTATTTTTTGGAATTGGACTTGGTACGTAGACGCCGAAAGAGAAATTGGAGTGTCTGCTCCAAAAAAGGAGATGGGCCTGCGGTAAACACTCATTAAGAATCTGAACAGGGGCTCTGTTGACATGACTGGAAATGCAGCTATCAACAAAAGAGGAGTTAAAAACCAGAGCTTTGGAATTAATTGGCAAGGAATGAAATCAACTTGCAGAAGGCAATGCGAAGAAATAGGATGGTACGCTTTTTCACACTAATTGATGAAGGACAGATTTGGATTAAAATTTCTCGCTAAGGTGGCAAGGGATGTTTGTCCTTGACATGCCAAAATTCTCGTTTGGGCCACGCAAACCATAATTGGATTTGTCAGTTTGCCAGCTAGGTCTCAGCAGTTGATTCGAGGGACTTGGCTCATAACCATGGTTTAGGGGACATCACTAAATACGGGCCCACTCTACCCGAAATAGATAAGATTAAAATTTGAACTGAGATAGCCGTTTCATTTAGCCGCCAAGGTTAATTTTAAAGTTTGCTCTGTTGATCAAAGCTTTAACTAGCTTTCACATATTTCTGAAGGTGGTTCTTTCATCTGAGCTTGATATTCCTTGGGGTTCTTACCTGTCAAATGAGATGGTCTGATGAGATAATTGGCCAAATTCCCTGATCCCACCTGTAGATGTAGGTTCCTTGAGCAAATATTTTTGAGAGAGCATCTGCCTCTGAGTTTGCTTCTCTGTAGATGTGCTTTGCTTCGTAGCTTTCTATTCTATCGAGGCTTACAATTATGTTGTCTAGGATTCCCTGTAATCTCCACTTTGCAGTTTTTTTCCTCTTAATTGTATTTATTGCTATCTCTGAATTGCCCTCCACTAGAATGTTATTTAGACCATGCTTTATGCACTCTATCAATCCAAATTGTAATGCTTTGAATTTAGCTATGTTGTTTGTGCCTGGGGGGATTGGCTTTGCCATTTTCCCAAGGATTGCTCCTGTGTGATCTCTGATTACATATCCTATGCCTGAAGGACCCGAATTACCTCTAGAAGCACAATCAAAATTTAATTTAATCCAACCAGTATTTGGAGGAGACTAGGTTGCCACTTTTCTCATGTTATCTTTTTGCCCAAAGGAAGGAGGGATCCTGATTCCATGCCAATTTTTCCTTATGCTTTCATCCCATGATGAAAAGGCTTTAGGTGGTTCCAAGGAGAAAGCTATCTTGCAGTTTACTGAGTCCACTATCACTGATTCAATTGAGTTTAAAATTGTTTCTAATATTTTGCATTTGTCATCAAATAGCCTTCTATTCCTCTCCTTCCAGATTTTCCAGACTAAACATGAAGGGGATACTTCCATAATTGAGCTCAGGGTGGTCTCTTTGCTTGGGATGAGCCAACTTTGAAATAGGGATTTAATGTCATTTGGCAAGGCTGTGATCAACCCAAGTTTAGCACATAGCCAACACCAACATTTGGAGGCAAAGGGACAGTTGAGAAGTAGATGGTCCACTGATTCTGATTGAGCTTTGCACATGATGCACCTAAAGGGTCCTGCATACCCCATTTTTATGAATTTTTCTGCAGTTAAAATCTTCCTCTGATAGGCTAGCCATGCAAGGATCCCTGCCTTAGGAATGACTTTAGAGCTCCAAAATAACTTTTTTGAAAAATCCAGTTGCTCTTGAGCAGTATTACTGGCTAGCACTCCATAACCATCTTTAGGATTGTAGTGCCCTATTTTGGAAGATGCCCATATTAGAGAGTCATTCCCTCTTCTCGGGTTTACATTTCTTTCTTTTAGGAGCTCTTCAAGTTGATCTAGTTCATTCCTTGTGGTTGGAGCTCCTTCCAATGATTTCCACTTCCAAGTTTGCGAGTTGGGTGAGCCATCTTCAATTAGATAATCTCTAACTCTGACACCCCAATGACACTTAAGCCAATTCTCTGTTACAGGAATGTTAAGAGAACTTGCAATAGGTGGGTAGCCTCCCCAAGAATCCTCCCCAAAGAGGTTTGATATCCATCTCGGAAGTCCCATGTGAGCTGTTATGAACTCAGAGTTCTACAAGAAATTATGAAATTCCAAGTTCTCGATCCCTTGGGGAATGTATTTGCTCTTAGAAGATTGAGAGGTTATTGGTCTGGTAAGTATTTTGTTGCTAACATTCTAGCCCATGTGGAGTTGGGATTCTTTTTGAACTTCCATACTAGTTTGGCCCCTAAGGATTTATTTTTGTAGTTTGAGGTCCTTAATGCCTAAACCCCCTAGAACCTTAGGATTGATTATTTTTTCCCATGCAATTAGAGCTATTTGTGTTTCTCCTCTGTATTTTGCCAAAAAAAATTCCTCATTTTATTAATTAGGAAGGCATTGGCACTTGCTGTGAGAGATAGGATGGATAAAAGATAAATGGGCAAAACTGATATCACTGCTTGAATCATCACTAATCTGCCCACCCAAGAAAGCCATTTCCCTTTCCAAGAGTTAGAGGTTTGGTCCACTTTAATTTTAAAAGGATCCCATGATTTAACATTCCTCATGCCATGTTCAATTGGGATACCTAGGTGGATGCAAGGGAGGGATCCTTCACTACAATCCAGGATTGTGAGTATTTTGGACTTCACGAGTATAGAGGTAGAGAATAAATAGACCTTCAATTTATCCTTATTTCTTATTTGGCCTGAAGCTTTCCCAAAGGCATGTAGGATCTGTTTTAGATAGGATGTTTCTTTGATTTTTGCATCTCCCAAGAGGATATTATCATCTGCAAAATGCTAATGTGTGACTGCGAAATTTTTGGTTAGTTTGATTCCCTCTAGAAGATTGTTCATGTGGCTCTTTTGATTGTCTTGCCCAAAACTTCCCCCAGTATTATATAAAGAAAAGGAGAGATGGGATCTCCTTTTCGGATTCCCCTTGACGAGGAAAAGAAACCTTCTGGTTTCCCATTTACCAAGATTGAGAATTTCAGAGTGGAGATGCATTGAAATACCCAATCAATCCAATATTTTGCAAAACCAAAAGCTTGCATTACCTTGTAAAGGAAGCGCCAATCTACACTGTCATAAGCTTTTGAAATGTCTATTTTAATCATCATACCTAGTATTTTTGTGCTTTGGAGAGTATGGATTGCTTCTTGTGCTATTATGGCTCCATCAAGAATTGAGTGGCCTGCTACAAACCCTGTTTGTTCTTCTGAGATAATTGATTCCATGAGGGGCTTCATTATATTCATCATGATTTTTGAAAGGATTTTATAGACGGTATTGCAGAGTGAGATAGGTTTGAAATCTCCCAGATTTAATGCATTCTCCTTCTTGGGGATGAGGGCAATGAAAGTGTTATTTACTTCCTTAAGGATCCTTCCTGATCTTCTTGAGCATTCCAGTGCTTCCACAAGATCCTGACCTAAGATATGCCAACACTTCTTGAACAAATCCGCTGGGAATCTATCTGGTCCAGGAGCTTTACCCAAGGGCAGTTGGTTAAGATCTTGAAATACTTCTTCAAGCTTGATTCTCTCATTAAGATTTTGATTCTGCTAATCTGAGATGATCTCAGGGATCACTTCCAACATATTTTTTTGCTCCAGTGAGTGGGAACCTTCTCGATTATTTAAGAGATTGGAGAAGTAGGTGGTAATTTCCTGCTTGATCTCCTCAGGATCCTCTATGATTTGGTTGTCGTTGACCTCCAATTTTGATATCCAATTCTTGCCTGTTCTAATTTTAGTTACATTGTGGAAGAACTTTGTGTTTTTGTCTCCCATTCTAAGCCAATTCTCCCTAGATTTCTGCTTCCAAAATATTTCTTCCTTAGATAATATATCCTCATATTCTAGTAGGATTATCTTTTCTTGTTGGAAGGATTCCTGATCCATACCTTCCAGAATGATCTTGGAATTTAGGGTCGCCATTCTTTCTTCTATTGAAATTTTTGTTGAGAAGATTATTTTGAAGTGTTGAGAGTTCCATTGAAGCAGTTTCTGCTTAACAACTTTCAACTTAGCAATAAAGAAAAAGATTTTTGAGCCTTCCACCGAAACTTCCTTCCACCAGTTTTCTATCAAAGTCAGAAAGTATTGATCCTTCATCCACATGTTCTCAAATCTGAAAGGGGCTCTGCAGGTTGCCTTGTTGGCAATCAATGAGAGCAATATGGGATGGTGATCTGATCCTAAATAGGGAATGACCGAACAGGAGGGGGAGAAAGGGAAACACCTCAAATCTCCCTGCCAAAAGAATCTATCTATTTTTTCTGCTATATTGCTAAAACCTTTCCTTCTGTTTATCCAAGTGAATACATCACCTGAGTCAATTTCCATCAAACCATTCCTATCTATCCAGTCATTGTAGTCCTGTTGATATCCGCCTAACCAGATTAATCCTCCGCTTTTATTAGAAGATCTTCTGATAGCGTTGAAATATCCTCCTATAAAGAGATGTTCCTTAGTTAATGAAGACATGACTTCATCTAAGGAAGACCATAAAAGTCATTTTTTGAGGGGGGAAACTGGGCCATAAATGTTTATAAGAAAGAAATTTGAATTGGATTGAAGATGACTAACTTTAGCCAAGATCCAATTTCTATTTGAAGCAATACCATCAACTTTAACTTGGGAAGGCTTCTATAGTATCATTAGGCCTGCTAAGGCCTCTTCTGAATCTACTGTCACTTGTGAAGACGTTTGAAACTGGGAGCTAATTCCACATCCAAACACATCAGCTTGCATACTATCCAACTTTGTTTCTTGTAAGAGAATGATATCTGCATTGACCAAAAGAATCCTCCTTTTGATCACCCTTTTTATGTTAGGGGCGTTGAGGCCCCTAACATTCCAGGATAAGATTTTCATTGTTGTTTAGGAAGGGGATTCCCCTTCCCTACTTTCCAAAGATCTTGAAGTTTTGATTGGTTCTCCGCAACACCATCTAAAGATCTGGCTTCAATCAAAGATTTGCGACCCTTTTTGGGAGGAGAGGAACCAAAATCTGGTTTATCCCGTCACTCTTGATTCTGATGCAAGCCTTGTTTCCTTTTTTCTTTGACCTGAGAGTAGAGGACTGCAAGGGGGTTATCTAAAATTGTATCTGGATCTTCATCCTGAACCATAAGATCCTGAAGAATTCTTAATAGCATTCTGGTCTAAAGAGGGTCCCAAGTCTAGAGGAGTTGAAAATGAAGATAACATGAATGGATTTGGACTTCCCACCGATAGATTAAGAAAATATACCATAGAAGGTAGATCTAAGGAAGAGTAAATCTCACCACCAGATAGAAGAGGCTCTTGGTCCTCTTCCAAGTCAGCTTTAAGATCATTTTCAATGACCTCCTCTTCCTGCAGAATTTTAGCAATTTGCATGGGTTTTTTGGTAGATTTGATTTGCTGAAGGGATCCTTTATGCTTATTACGCCTAAGGCTATTTTCCTTTTTTGGGACCTTACCAGGAGGCTAGGAAAAGATGTTGAAAGCTCCTCTGGAAAGGGAAGGAGTTTTTTTTTGGCCAAACAGATTTCTAACCGCTTTATGAGACTATATCTTTACAATCGGGGAGAGAATGAGAGGAGGACAACTGAAAGGAGAAGGGTGAGAAGATGGAGAAGTCATACCTGTACTGCAATGCATTGACTCACCCATGGGCCCTTTAGGAAGGTGAATAGATATAGGAGTATGAACCAACTGTGGATCTGGAGGAGCTGAAGGCACCAGAGAGGAAACTTGGCCTCTATCTAGAGACTTCTGAGAGGCATTATTGGCTGCCTGATTTGGCATCACTGTAGTTGGAGCCAATAGATTTTCCTGAACCCAGGCCCGCTTCTAATCTTCTTTCTTCGTGATAGATTGCTCTTTAGGCTTGTGTGTAAGGTGGATAGCGCCCAATGAAGTTTCTAGTGAGCTGTTTTTGATTATTTGATTCTGAAGGATACATTTGCTAGGGATTCCCTTCCCCATCCTTGTCACTCTCTAATTCCATCTGCCCACATCTGAAATGATTTCTAAGTTGCTATAGAATCCTTTTTTAAGGTCAATCTCCACATATATATTTGCTACATCTCCTTTAAGGCCATTCAGAAAATCCTCCTCAAAACCCACTAGGGACCCTAAAGCATCACCTATTTTCAACAAAGCCTCTAGGCACCAAAACTCAGATGGGAGACCCACTAAAGACAACCAAATAGGGGATTTCTCAAATCTATGTTTTTCTGGGTCAAAGCCTAGTTTCCAATTTATATAGTTGAATGTCAACCCTTGGAAAAACAAAGGGAAGCCTTCCGTGATTGCTTGCTTTAGGGTCGAGTCAACACAATCTAGAAGAAAGAAATCATTCTACAGTTGGCTGATTGTGATCATACCTGGAAATGAGGTCATCCACCAAGAGATTATTTCTTTGTTGTTCCCACCTATACCACACCATTGTACAAAAAAGGCATTTTCTTTGAGGCGTGCAATCTTGGGGTTCATGGCTTCAGAAGGTAAAACAAAGATTTTCTACCCATGGATTTCCCACTCCATTTTTGAACCTTGCTTACAAAGTTAGAAGCTGGTCAAAGAAGAGATGGTTTTTTAGCACCGAAAACCTTAGAACTTCTGAAAGGCAGGGTAGGCGTGGCTAAAGGATAAGCTTGCTTGGATTGGTGATCATCATGTTTGTGGACCACATGAGCCTTAAATACAAAATATTTCTGAGCCCTAGCTGAGATTGGGATATTATTTGGGCTTGTTACCACTTTCTTGGCCTAGGAGTCCAAGATAAAGTGTTTGTGGGAGCTTACATACTGGGCATTAGGATCCAACCAGGAATGCCTTTGGAAATTTTGGCTCTTCTTTCCCTGTGCATCCGAGGGCATATGATGTGAGTGCGAAGTTTGATGACCCGTCGGGGATCTCTGGAAGGATATTGTCGGGGACTCCATGGCCTACCATACCCCTTAATTGGCCTTGGATCAAATCTACCATGAAATCGCCATGAGCCCGCCATCGCTGCTATTGCTTACCAAATGGGGCCACGTTTATTAAAATGAGGACTCATTTTTGAAAATTTGAAAATAGAACCCGCCATGTGCATCGGGGTTTTGTTCAGGAAAGGCATGGAATGCCCAACCCTTAGCCTTGGACTTGGAAGTACAAGGTTTTATCAATGACATGGTGAAATACTGACTTCTGGCATATGTTTAATGCCTATTATCATAGAATTTTTCAAGTGTAGATGTTGAAAATGCATTTTTTTAAAAAATTGATTATTTTTTCTCTTTTTGAATTAAATTATACTCGATTTGGTCCATTAATTTGAAATATCAATTTATCTTGTTTATTTAATAACTATTTTATTTTTATGTTTTTTGAAAAACAAATTAAATGTCATCAATCTACACAGAATTATTTTCAATTTAAAAAAATAAAATTCAAAAAGAATAAGTTTAGGTCAAATTATGTTGTTTGTACACGATGAGCTTTTAAAATGACAATTAGGGCCAATAAAAAAATTATTATAAAAAATATTCAATAAAAAAATATCCTCATCAATCTTCAATATGTTACAAATTATTTCCCATGAGGGTTTGAAAAAAAGACTTGTATTTGTGTCAAAAAGTGCTTGTCATACACGTGCATGGTATGGTCTTGAAACATGCCTTTTTTAAAATTGAATTTTAGAAATCCCTTTTGAAAGTCAATTTCAATTATTTGGGTATTAAAATAAATTATATATTTTGAAACTTGACTTTGAGTGCTATATTTTGTATTACTCAACTTCTTGCACCTACCGATTGCTTAGATAGTTACTATTATATTTCTTACAAGAAGTTTGTTATTACAATTATATCCCTTATATCAATAGTATTTTTTCTATTTTTGTTTCATCAATGAATAAAAAATCAATTTTTTTAATCTTTCATGGTGGTATTGGAGCCAATTATCCCTTATAACTGATTATGAGCCCTACCATTCACCACCTTGGTTTAAATTATTTATAATGAATAAAAAAAATCATTTTTCATGCATGCAAATATGAATATCAATATTAAATGAAAATCAAATTAAAATTGAACCTTTCCCAATGTTAAATGCAAATATGAGGTGTTTCTAGAAGGCTGGAGTAGTCGAAGTTACAATATGCAAGAACAAGTATTTAATGTTTTTGTGGAATAATTCTCTACATTCCTTTGATTCTTGATGTTCGTGGCTTAAAATTTTGGACATAATTCCTATGTCATGTGGATATTGCACTATCATGTTTTTAGGTCCTTAACTACTTAGATGATGAAGTTGGTTGTGGCAGTTTGATAAAATTGAGGTTGTCTATTAGGATTGGTCTAGAGAATGCTCTATATTTCTTCGCTATGTTTATTCATGTGTTGAAGCTTAGTTGAGATGTTCATATGGTTCGTGCAATATTCCAATTCAGGTTTCTTATGTTTTTTTTTATCAACAAGTGAATATATGTTGTTTTATATTTACAATTGTCAGCTATGTTGGTCTTTGGCTGACTCAGTTGATTTATCTTATTTATATCATACTCTTTTGGTCTAGATATGCATTGGAGGTTGGGTTAAAATGTTGATATGGGCCTCACCGTGGTATGTGTAGATCCATATTGAATAATTTGCATTAGGTGATATTTTTGGGTCGATTGGTTAATGTGCTAATATGGTTGACCTATGTGGCTATGCCATTAGTTTATTGTGCTAAAAATTGACTATAATTCTTATTAGATTATTACATGTCATATGTAATCAATTTGTCTATTTAAATCTAATTCAATATTATCACATCTTGTAATTGATCTTAACTTCAATATTTAATCTATTAATTCTGTTGCAATTACTTGATTAAATCATGGAGAAAAGTGCCATCATATGGAATCAGTCCAGAGACATCGCAAATCTAATAGGAAAGTTCGGATTAATTCTGAAGGGATAAATTCTATAACAATAGATTGTGTGCTACAAAGACCAATGGTAGTGTTGAAGATGGAAAAAATGTTGATTATCAAAATCATAAATAAAATAATAGTTCACAAGAGGAGTTAACATCTGCACTAAGAAGACTAAGACAATTGGAAAGAAAATAAAATAGAAGGGATCAAATAATAGTTAATAATAATAGAAATATTGAGAATTATTTGAAGACTTTACAAATGATATTTTGGCATGGACTAGATAGAATTTCTACACCAAGTATGTGCTACATTTGTCAAGAGAGTTATCCCGCAATGAAGGTTGTATGGGTGTATGAGGGCCCTATTTGCAATTGACGCCAACAAGAGAAGAATGAACAACTATTTTCAACATTAAACAATAAGGATCCTGGTCCCACAACCATTAAGACTTTCAAATTTAACACAAATATAGGAAATATTGATAACATGTGTCAACCTAATTTTTCAAGTAACACATGCAATTGGAGGTCAATACAAATATAAAGGACATACCACAATTTTTCCACAAGGAGTAAGAGAAACAGCTAAAATTTTACCACATTGAAAAAAACATTTACCAGTCATTATTGTTTGAAGAAAAGGTCAACATGAAATAAATTATAATTTTATAGTAGGAGATAGGATATAAAGACTAGCACTTAAATATAAAATAAAATATGATAAGTTTTATAGAGATGTTCAAATTGATGAAATTGCACTTAGTGAACTTACATGCAATTCAGATGAAAATATTTTTGACCAACTAAATTCTGTTGATATCGAGTTTAATTCAAATGCAAATGAATATGTATTTGTGAGTCCAATAATAGAGATAGATGAAGGAAACATTATTAATCACACTACATCAATGGCCTCTAAACCACCAAATGATTGAACAAAGATAGAATTAATTCATTCATAGGTAAATAACCCTAATGTAGATCTTGAATTACCAATTGATTGGCCAAGAATTGGAGCATCTCTAGTGAATGAGTCTATTACTAAAGGATTACTTGATATGGATTTTCCAACACTATTTATAGATGGATGACGTGATTTGATAGAAGCACATATGAGGAGAGTCCATCTACATGAGTTTGTTAACCATTTATTTTGATATAGAGATCATCATTTTGGATGACACCCACGATTTAGATATTATTTGATGAATATGATTATGTGACATCATGCATAAAATTCATCAACATTTTTTGTCAAAAAGAGTTTGCAAGACATGCCAATCACAATCAATGACTTACGAGAACATATGGAAAATATCCCTCACTCACATCTAGCTAATTTTTTGATGTGTTTTAGTACAACACTATGGTGTACTAAGGTCTTATTGGGAAAAACACCAATTTGAATTAAGTGACCTCTTGCATCAAATTGTCTAGAATAACAATAATTTTCTTTACTTTGAGTGCAACATATATGTATTGGATAGATTTACATTTATTAATGCCAGGGACATAACCAACTTATCCACAAGAAGCAAAATGGTGACAAAAAAATATTATTGACTACCCACATATTCTGACATATTACATGCACCTATGATATACAATGTTTTGAAAGGAAATACTACAAAAGGGAATGAAGGTAAAAAATGATTGGTCAAGATATTAATGACAACTGTAGAGAATCACCACATGCGCATGGATTTATATGGTTAGAGGGAGCACCTAGCATAGACAACCTTGATTGGGGAAACGATGATAAAAATTTCTCAATATCTCTTTGATTCTATTGTTCATGCATGGAATCCACAGGGAGATCCACATCAATGAAACATACAAGTATAATATTAATTATCAATTGTATATTTATTTTGGAATATATTATACAAAAAATTGTATTTTAATTAATAAAATATGTTATATTATCATTTATAAGTCTTACAAAATTTTACACAACATCTATGCCTTTAAAATATACAACAACAAAACAAGATAGACTGAGCACATGACATGAAGAGTTTCTCAATTGTATTGAACCCCATACAATGTGTAAAGAGGTGCCCTGTGTTCATTGTGGTCGAACATTCTATAACCTTTCTTGACTACGTAGTTTTCATATTTGGATGGCAGCCATAACAATTTGTTTGGTGTGTCTTTAAAAAGGATGAATCTCTTATTCAATTATGCAAACAGGAGATGTTGTTGGCAATGAGGGGCTGCATTATCAAAAACATTCTTCCACACTAGCATTTGAGAAGCACCTTCTTGCACAAGGTAAAATTATTCGCTAACATTACTGCCCATGAATCCAGAAGACACCTCTTGACATCTTGAAGCCCATCTAAGACATTTAAGGGGGGATAGCCATCTCATGAATCATCCCAAAATAAAGCCCTTTTCCCACTTTGAATTAGCCAAGATAAGTTTGGTAAGAAGATAGACTGGTAGAACAACATTAAGTTCCACATGTGAGAGCCTTTGCGGGGTCTCAATACAATAAAAATTCTTTCTCCAACTTCTGAGTCTAGGTATTTGGCTCTTATGATAGAAGCCCATAGTGAATCATTTGTGGAGTAAAGCTTCCACAACAATTTTTCTCCAAGAGCCTTGTTTCCGAAATCAATATTATGAATCCCAACCCCACCTAAACATTTGTCAGTGCATACTTTCTCCCATGCCAAAAAGTGAATCTTGCTTTAGAGATTCTTATTTTCCTTCCATAGGAAAATTTTAAGAATGATTTTAATGCTTGAATTAACTTGCTTCGGTATGGGGAGAACTGCCATAATGTAATTGAAGATTGTGGTAAAACTACCTTTATTAACAAGATTCTTCCAGGAAGAGACTACCAAGTATTCTTCTATGAGGCAATCCTATTTCTGATAAATGAAGTGATGTTTTCCCAAAAGCTCCTTTTCATGCAACCTGCAAAAAATGGGATGCCTCGATATTTGCATGGAAGGGAGTTTTGTTTGAAACCCAACACCCCTGATAACTTGTTGGCCAAGGATGGATGACAATTTCGGAAGAAAGTTTTAGATTTTGAGGCACTAATTTTCTTCCTGGATAATAAGAAGTAGAGGTCCAACAATTTCTTAATCATTTTGGCTTCTTTCAAGGAGGGTTATCCATATAGGATAGTATCATTTGGAAAGAGAATATGTTTAACTAAAATATGAGTATGTGGAATAGAAATACCCTTCCAAAGGCCTCCAGAGTGATGAAAAGTTATCAATTTTCTCAAAGCCTTAGCCATTATTATGAAGAAGGATGGGGAGTGAGGATCTCCTTGTTGGATACCTTGAGAGGAAGAGAAGAAACCTGCTGATGTTCTATTAATAAGAACCAAGAATTTTGCTCCTGTTAAGCATGATAAAATCCATTTAAACCATTTGTTCTCAAAAATAAATCTGAGAAATATATGGCGAAGAAAGGTCCAGTTGACTTTATCATAAATATTCATCATATCCAGTTTTATAATCATAGATTCTTTTTTCGTATTTAGATACCGAATGAATAATCTCATGAGCTATCAAGGCTCCCTCAGATGTCTCCTTGCTCGACACAAAACCCCCTTGTTGTAGTGAAATAATTTTAGGGAGTAGATTTGCCAATTTGATTGCTATCGCCTTTGTAACAATTTTGTAAATAATGTTACAAAGAGAAATAGGCCTGAAGTCTGAAAAATATGATGGGCATACCACCTTTTGTATCAAGGCAATTTGTTTCATGTTGAATTGCTTCAACATTTTTCGACTCTTCCTTGACTCCTCAACTAGTTTCTATATATCATCCCCTACAAATGCCCAACGTTTTTGGAAGAACAAGGCTGAAAATTCAGCCGAGCCTGGGGCCTTATCCAGCTGCATAGAAAAAACAAGTTGTTTGATTTCCTAAAGAGAAAAAGGCTTCAAAAGATCTACATTATCCTGAGGCAAAATCAAGGGTGGAATTTGTTGCAAGACTGGGAGGCTTTCCTGGGACAAAGATGCATTGTCAGCTCTTGTATCATTGGAGAATAATGTAGAGAAAAAATTGACACCTTCATTTTGAATGCCTTCTCTATCTAAAATGAGAATACCTCTAGAATCCTGAATTTGAGTAATGAGATTTGCTTCTCTCCTCATTTTTGCTAAGCAATGGAATAATATAGTATTTGAATCACCCTCTTGTAGCCAAAGCTCCTGCAATTTTTGCCTCCATAAGATCTCTTCCCTCAAAAGAATTTTTTGAATTGAACATTCCTATGTTTTTGAAGTTTGTATGTCTAATCATTGATCCCATGATTAATAATGTCTTCATTCAAATTCTTGATGGCTTTCTCAACTTGTAATTTCTAAACAAAAATGTTTTTGAAAACAGTTTTGTTCCAATGTTTAATCTTATGTTTAATCCATTTCATTTTCCTAGTAACTTGAAACATCTTGGAGCTTAGGAAGAAGGGTGATTCCTTCCACCATTGTTCTAGTGAAGACAAGAAAGAAACATCCCTGAACCACATATGTTGAAATTTGAAAGGGCTCTTTGTTTTTGGGAACCATGGAGCAAGATAAATAATTGCTTCAAAAAAAAATGGTCAGAACCAGATAGGGGTAAAATTTCAGTTGGTGGAGTGTCAAACCAAGCTAACCGCGAGGGGTTAACCAAGCACATGTCTAAAATTTCTGCAATGTGTAGGAAACCTTGTCTTCTATTTGTCCAAGTGATATTACCATTCGAGGGAATACAATCTATTAATGCATTGTTCCCGATGAAATCATTGAAATATTGTATTACTTTCAGAGTAGGGACTATACCACATGTTTTGTCCTTTAGTGAACTGATTGCATTAAATTATTCAGCAATTACCACTGGAGTCTCAGGGAAGTTGGCTAATGATTGTGAAATTGTTTCCCGCAATAGTTTCTTACCTATAGTTGAGTTTAGGCCATAAACTAAAAAGAAATGGAAGGAGGTATCTGAGACAATAACTTCCACTTGTATGAAGTTGGCCTTAATTAAAACTTGCTTTATTTGTGCACTCTTTTCCTTCCATAAAATTGCTAATCCACTTGAGGCCCTAATGGACTGGGATGTCACAAATTTCCATTTTTCCCACTTTGTGAAAGGGTGATCTTGAGGTGCTTATGAAAACTCTATCTCCTGTAATACTATAATGTCTACCCCAGAATTCTTTAATTGAGATTTATTGAGGCATCTCTTGTTAGGGCCATTGAAGCACCTAACATTCCAAGAAATAAGCTTCTATTATGGCCCAATGAGTTACACACTCTCCTCGACCGCAATTTTTCTTCTAGAGTAGATTGTGTACCCGCTTGAATATCTTGATTTGTTTGTTTAGCTAGCTTCAATTTATTTGGAGGCCTACCTACTTTGCCTTTAGTTTTCTTAGGTATGACCTCCTTTTTAAACCATGTTTTTGAAATAGAGGCTATACAAAGAGATGACTGTTGAGCCAAGGGGAGCCCAGGAGAGTTAGAGCCAACTTGGATTTCACAATCAGAAATTTGCAGAAGAGAGGTGAGGATTATTTTCTTCTCAACCTCCAAGGCTTTAGAAAATTAAGTTTGAGGTTTGAAGCTCAAATTATTCCCTCGTAGTGTGGAATGAAGAGTCAGGGACTTGAAGATTGAAAAGAGGGTATCCCGATTCAGTTGAGATCTTCTCTCATTAAAATTTTTTCTCCCCTAGGAGATCGTCACTTATCAAGAAACAACTTGGAAGGGGGATAAGATTAGAAACAAGATGAGTTATTTTATGAATTTCTTCATCAACAAATTTATTGTAGGCTTTGAGGAGCTGAGACTCAACAATAGTTTCCAATTATCTTGAGAAAAAATCTTGTTTGAATTCCATTATAAAATTTCTATTCTCAATTAAAATAGAAGAATGATGCGTGGAAGCCTCTAGGACATTCACATTTTGAACTTGAGATAAAACTCCACAAGAGTACAATAAAATTAGGGTGTAATAAAAAAGGAGTACATCAGGCTGCAAAGATTGACTAAGTTGCATGTTTGGTTGAAGATTTGGAGTGCATGGGATAGGGTCTCGGTTGAAGACATCCCTTCTAATGCAATCAAGTGGCTATGAGCAGAAGTATTCACAAACTGTGATATCCATTTGGTCTTGAAGCAAGCATTGAGAAGTGAAATGCCCTAAATGAAGAATGTGTTGCTTCTCAATGCTCAGCTCATCCACAACTACTTCTTGGATGAAGGAACCGAATTTAGATTCAATAATGAGCTTGTTTGGGGTCTGCTTTCAGATATCAACCATAATACATACTCTCATTATTTTTTCTGTGTGCTCATAATGGAGTAAGTCAGGTTTCATAAAGATGCCAAGTTGATTGGCAAAAGCTTTGACCAAATCTAGTTCTTTGTACTCAAGAGGCAATGAGGGAAGATAGATCCATTTTGGGACACAATTTATGACAATGAACTTTGGATTTGTTCGTTAACAAATTTATCCTTCTTAAATACCTTTTATAAATGACTCCCAAATGCCCAATTTGAAATACAAAAATAAGAACCAATAGTTGAGTCACTTGCAATGGTGAGTGCAAGTGCTCTTTGAATTTTGATATGAAGGTACAAATCCCTTCATTGGATAAAAATAAATATTTTTTGAATATGCTTTTAACCAGAAAGCAATAAAGGCAACTACCATCTACTCATAGCCATAACACAGATGTGAATAGCAAATTTATAAATGGAAAAAAATAGAAAACGACACAAAGTTCATTCCCTGAATACTTCCAATAGATGATTTATGGAGAAGATTTAAAATTTCAAACTATTCAAAGATCACAATCTGTTTGTAATAATTGCATGCATGATCAAAGATAACATGAAGAAATATTAAAAAATAACTACAACAACTCACAGACAATTCTGCAATCAAGAGATACATATATAAACACACAAATTTAAAATGGATTCCCTCTTTATTTCTAACGTAAAAGAAATGGTGCACAAACCATTATTCCCCTATATAATGATTAGACAATCCCAATATATTCTTCCCCTTTACAATGATAAAATCAACTGCTCTCAAACTAAGAAAGTCTAATTTATCTTGCAGCCACTTTTTACTAAATTCACCACAAATTAACCATGCATCTTGGAGCCATGAAAATTTGTGATCAGTTATGATATTTAAAATTACAAATGGGTTTTTAAAATTACATGTATTTCAGATTGTGCATCTTTTATGAGTATAATAAATCTTGGAAATAAAAGAGAAGAGAAAATTTGTGATCAGTTATGATATTTAAAATTACAAATGAGTTTTTAACTTTACAAATGGGTTTTTAAAATTACATGTATTTCAGATTGTGCATCTTTTATGAGTATAAGAAATCTTGGAAAAAAAAGAGAAGAGAATGAAATGAGAAAGAGACCTATGTATTTCATTTTCCTACCATTGAGCTATGTGTAAAAAAAATATGATTTGTCTATTGATGTTCATTTGCTCATTAGCACGAAATGGAGAAAGGACATGCATTTTATTTCTATTGTCTTTTATTTGAAAAGAAAGTAAAGCTGGAAATGACTTATTCTTAAATGGTAACAAGTGGTTTCTTTCCCTGATTTTAGTTAGCATGAGGAATAGGTAATCTATGTAGTTTCCTAATCTATAATTTGTATTAATATTTTCTGTTACAACTTCATGTTTTAATTTAATCATAGTGAGTATTTCAAATGTCAACTTAGGAAGAGAAAGAAGATTACTTAAACCTGCATTTTCAATGAATAAGTTTTAGCAAGAAATGAATCCTTGTGTATATCTAAATTTTAAATCTAATAGTATTCTACATTTTAAGCTGGTTAGGGAGTTTATTTAAATAAAATAAAAGAAAGGGTTTCATTCTACCTTCTGTTTTACATTTTGTAAAAAGAAATAGAGTAATTTTGAAATAAAATAGTAGTTCAGAGTTATGCTACAAAAAGAAAGATTTATTTACAACAATAGACAAAAAAAGATACTTTACATTTTTTGTTTTATGTTCCATAGCATTTAGTTAGAAACTGAAATAAAAGATATGTAGTTTTAAACAAAACATTAGGAATGAAAAAGAAATACTTTGAGAGCTGAGAATTCAAGCTCCCTCTTTTATTTTGGGGCTTGAAAGGAGTCCATGGAAGGGAGTTCTCCTCTCTTTCAAAATTCCCCTTTTCTATTCTCTATTATAACATACATTGAATCGACATTAAACTTAAAAAAAAAGAGAGATCTAAGGAACCTAAAACTATTAAAAAGAAAAGAGATTAAACCTGCAATACAAATTTGTAAGTGGTTTTAGTTGGTAGATCTAAGCTTGTTAATAAATGATTTTTCACACACACACACACACATGCGTAAAGGTAAACTCCTTTAAAAAAATGATCTACATTATGCACAAATAAGCTGCAAATGAATATTGAAAATCTACTTATGATTCATATTGAAAAGGAAACAATAACCCAGATTTAAAAGTCAATGAACCTTATATATATATATATGGCCTCCATACTATTTGAGATTAATGGCCTCCATACTTGAAAATAAAACCGATATTAATGGCCTTCATACTATGTGTGTGTGTGTGTGTGTGTGTGTGTGTGTGTGTGTGTGTGTGTGTGTGTGTGTGTGTGTGTGTGTGCGCGTGCGTGCGTGTGTGTACCGACACCACGAGTGGGTGCAACCCACTGTTCCACCCTTGCATAAACCAAACTGCCGCCTCTCCTCTCTAGGCCCCTCCCTGCTTCCAACAAAAATGATGGTAAGGGAAAAAAAGAAGGATTCCCTAACTTATTGAAAAGTTAGGGCATATTCAAAAGGGTTCTGGAAAATGTATAAAATTTTAGGGTAGCTTTAAAAAGAAATATATAAAAAAGGTAAATTATAAAATAAGATAAAAGGGGGGAAATAACCCCAAATTCAAAAAGGAGGTTTAAATTGTAAAAAGGGTTGTTCTCTTGGGATATATTTATATGTATATATTTACATACATACGGAGTATGTAAATAAATACATATATGTATGTATATTTAAATATAGAATTTAAATTTGGTTAAATATAGAATTTAAATTTTAATAAATGGATAAGTTGAAAACCTATACCCCATTTACACATATTTTAATTAGTTATTTAATGGGGGAGGATCAATAATGTTGGCACATAAAGAGATTGGACTATTAAATTAATATTAATATAAATGATTTAGATTAATATTAATATGGTAAATTAGAGAACTATAATTAAGAAACATAATTAACGATAATGTTATATGGGCATTATTTGAGTTATTTTAATTAACTCTAGACGAAAATGGGATTGAATAGTCATTATAAGGGTTTGGAGTATAATCCTTTGAAAAATTATAATTAAGGTGATTTGAGAGATTTCAAGCTCTTACCTAAAATTCAATGAATGATTTAATTAATCAAAATAAAATATAAATGTCTTCCCTTGGGATAGTATCTTTAATTAATTTTAAAGAACTAATAACTAACGAGTAATATTAGTGGAATGACTTAAGGGGTTAAATTTTACCCCACTTAGTTAACATACATACATGATACCCCTTTAGATTTGATTTACTAAACACTCTAACCCATTCTCTGGTAGGTCATTATAAGTTGACACTTCAGAAATCAAATTAGTGAAACTAAGTGATCAACCTCATCTTTACATTATGTAAATCACATGTAATTATGCCTTTTAAAACAAAAATTGTTGTTCTATTTTTTCCATAAAGTATGGGCATGACAATTTGGTATCAGAGCCATAGGTTCATATACTGGGAGAACTTAGGCTACTTTCATGACTTATTTTATCCGAGCTATGACTTCAGAGTACAAAACCTAAGTGAAAACCTACAGAGTATTCGAAATAATGAAGCAAGACAAGAAGTAAATTCATTCTATTCAAAGATCAACATATAGTAGTTCATGAGATTCCAAGGGTCACCAAAAGCCCCTGGGAATTGAAAATCAATAGTCCTATAAAAAATTATCATAACTTCAACTAGTCATAACTTTCCACTCGGGACTCAAAAATACGAGCTGTTTACTTCGTTGGAAAGGCCTCCAAGAGATGTAGCTAAGGTCCTATAAGAGTTTTCCTACAATGACAATTTAAAAGACTGAGAAAATTCTCCAAGGCTCAAAATGCTCCGAAGGCCTTCAAAAATGGCAATTACTAACATCTATAAAAAAATACAAAAAAAAATATATGAAAATATTTTCAATATTTCAAAATTGGTTCCGATCATTAGCACTTATGAGACTTCTATTCAATTGAATCAAAATTTGTACCAATTGAATCTAGTCAAAATTTGGAGCGAGAGACCAATTCAACATAACTGAATACTTATAGTAATTAATGAAGGCAGTATCATCTGTTGGAATGAGTCCTTAAAATTGCAAAATAAAGCAAGCTAGGTTGGTATGAGATGGAAACTTAGTGGTTCTCAGTATACAAGTATTGATTATGTACTCAACTATTTACCCCCCATTAGTAAGCAAGACATAAAATTATTCATGTATGTGTTGCAATGTATTATTGAACGAAAATATTTTATTATATTATGTCTATTTAATGGAAGTCCAAGGACAATGGATGAATGATGGTTGAATTAGTACATCCGTCTGTTAGTATTTAAATATGGTTGTTGATAATCCTAAGTGGTTAGCAATTTATACTGAAAGTGTTGCTTGAAAATGGTTATATTGGGGATGTAATCACCTTGGAAATTTGGAATCAAGTGAAACAGGATCTATACAAAATATTTCATTGTAAGAAAGAAATATAGCTAATCTAATAGCCCTAAGTGTCTAATAATCACTCCCTAACGCACCCAGGACGTATGATCTTGGGTGATGTGCAGAGGTCACTCCCTATAGTGTGGCTAAAATTGTCACCTTATTTTGAGTTTTTGATTTCGACAATGTTTTGACTATCTTTTGAATAGAGTTATTTAACTTAGGGGCTCACAATTTCTTTGATATTTCTTATGATGGAAGGACCACTAAATTTTTGTTTCTTTTCATTTGATTTTTGACACTTGTCATGTTATTGATTTTAATATTTTTCGATTGTCGACATCTTTCTTTCTTTCATATTGGACTTGGTAAATTTAATTTTGAATTCTATCTTTTGAGGTGTCAAGTGGTCATTCTGAATGTTTGAATTAGCTAGCCCTAGTTATGTGATCAAGTGTAATATCTATCATGTTCATTGAACCTCTGATAGAGTGTCAAGGGAAAATACTGCAAGGAGTGAAATTAGGCATAAGGAATAAATAGAAAGTATTATATCTAATTAAGAAAATGGAAAGTGTATCCTCTATGATGAAATTCTTTTGCAATCTATTAAAACAAGAAAATTATTAGCAAAAAGTGTGATCTAGAACTCGTGAATTGTGCAAGTGTTAAATATTTGCATACTCATTGTGTTGACAAATGCATTGAGATGTGTACATGGATTCTAATTAAATTAAGTTACTTTGCATGAGCTTAGATGTAACAGTTTTTGCTACTCTCTTGCAATGGGATTGTAAGATGCTTTAATATTCGATGTTTTGATTGACCTATACACCTCGAACCTTTATTCCTAGATGTTTAATTATTATAAACCCTAGTGGTAGTATGCTACCCTAATTATGGATGAATTTGAGTAGTTAAATTGAATATATTTTGGTTACCCTAATGATGTAGTAAGGAATATGCACATAAGTTGATATATAAGATATGTAGCTATCATCTTTATGATGCACATTGATGTAAAATAAGTGATTTTATGTTCAGATAAAATAAGTTATGATGTTGATTTTCTATGATACATATGAAAAGGATAGAAATTCTAGTAGAATATGCACATTTTGGGCAAATATTTATTGGAAAATATGACTCCTAGAAATTGAATAAGTAAATTAATAAGCGCAACCTAGGTAGTGAAAGATGATGTGTCATATTTTTATGATTTGGAAGTTTATTGATTTAAAGTAATTGAGGTATATGAAAAGGAAAACTTGTTGAACACCTACTTGTGTTAGAAGAGAAATAATATACATATGCTATAATAATGTAGTTAAGAGGTGATATCTTTTCCGTTAGTACTTGTTGATTTTTGTATTGCATCTACCTAGTAGACAAGGCAAGATTTAGTGTATTTTAGTGAGAAATGTTGGGAATATTATGTCCCTGTCTTCATACCCTAGCCTTCCAACTTCCAGGGGTAAGTCGAACCCTATGGGGGGAAGATGTAGTACCTCTCCCCGATCAAACTCTGTTTAACCTAGTTTGACCATAGTTGAACTTATTAATAGCTTGCATATATGGTTGAAAAACTATGTTTATAATCTTTGATGCAATATGGCAGATGATGTTAGTCAGGTGATTTAGTGAATGTTGATCTCCTTGTGGATAATTAGATATAATTTGCCCATGTTTCGTATATCTGATAAGTGTTTGGGGTCCTACCCCAAACTCATCATCAGAATATCTTTCATTTTTTTTATAGACTTATCTTTTGAGACAAAACCTTGATACATTATGGTCATGAGACATTTGACATATGATATTCATGAAAACTAGTGGATATGATGTATTCCACATTATGCTTAATTTTAGTACTTATACTTGATGATGTTCTAATATTTTGATGCATGCTTATTTGGTGATGGTTTTATATGATTTTATTGGTGTTGCAATGAGTATATGATCACATTTGATTTTTTGGGAAAAGTATCTGAGCTAGGTTATGGAATCATCTTACCTTGCAGTGCATATTTTGATGCTATGTGTTTGATGTGTATTTCCTTGCGTGTATATATATGCATATTTTTTTGGATCTACTAATGTGTGAATTGAGATGTGCAGGTTATAAATCCAAGTGAAAATGGAAATACATGGGAGATCTAGGGCCAAACCTATGTGTGATCGTGAAGCCAAGATTTGTCTATTTGGAGAGACAACACCTAGTTTGTAATTTGTTTATTTTCGTATAAGTGAATGCATGTGCATTGTGTGTGTGTTCAATTTGTTAGATAGATAGATTATTTCACCTTGAAAGGGAATGTCCAATGTATTTTGATGTGTTGTATTTTATGGTGTTACTTGACACTTGCAATTAGATGTGAGTTGGCATGTGACATGTCCTTGAGAGGGAAATGTGAGAACCAATGTATTTTCAAACCTTATTTAGTTTTACCAAAAGACAACTTAGTTAGGGAGCCCTTAGAATGGTCAAATAAAGTTTGACCCGTAGGTAAAATTTAGGTGGGTTTGTGAGGGGTCAAACTAACTCCTTTAGTTGAGGTTAAGTCATTTTTGAAGGACCACTTGATATACCTATGGGTAAGGGACCTTTTTGGGCATAGAACCACTTACATGTGATTGCCAAGTCAGTTCAAAAGTGACATTTTCTTGATGCACGAAAATAAGCTTTTAGAAGATTGAGTTTGGGAAAGACAACCTTCTATTCTTGTGTTTGTATGCACTTCTTTCACCTTACACATACCTTTTCACTTTCCTCTTTTAGAAAACTTGCAAGAGAGTTTGAGATACCAACCCACGATCTCTCACCATTACTTTCCAAGGAAGTTGGAAAGTGTGAGAGGAGTCTACTTAGGAGAAAAAAATTCAAACTTAGAATCATTACCCACTCTCCAATCTTGGAGATCAAGAGTTTTTAAGGATTGGAATTTTAGAAGAAAAACTTAGCTAAGGGAAGGAAGCTTGTAGCTAGTTGGATTTTTGATTTTCTTGGGTTGGATGCACTTCATGAAATCTTCATCGCCACATTTTTTTGCAGGATTTGAGGTTGGTGCATGTCACCTTAAAATTTAAATGTGTTTTCTTGTTGTTATATGTCTAAATCCGGAAGTTTATAAGTATATTTGTGTGTGATTCATGAGTTTGAGATATTATTATTTGGATGTGTTATTGCATATTTTTGTATGCCTTTCATATGGCTATATGTTTATGGGAGTTAAGATCACACTCACCCTTGGGAGGACATAGTAGTCTTGGGGTGAAGGGAGTTTGACAGTCCTAGGGTGTAGAGATCTCTTCGGGGAAGAGAGGGAAACTTGGATCTGGGATCGTTGCTACATTTTTTTTTCTATAAATTTGGGGCCATAAGGAGGGATTGACATGTTTGCCTTTGGGGGTTATAAGGGGTTCTGATTTGTGTCATGAGAGACAAGAGAGAGGATAAAAAAAGAAGAGAGACAAAGAAAGAGATTGTTGTTTATGATGAAATGTAATGATTAATGTTATGGAGGTATTGGTTTGTTCATTTCTATGGAATATCTCCTCTTTGATTTGTTCCACCTTCACCCTTATATTTCAAGTCATATTTGACTATGTATAAAGCTTGGGTTGTTAGTTTTTATGTTAAGAGTTCTTTTATGTATTCTAGAAATTTAAGTTTGTTGTGCTTAATTGTAAGCTGTTTGGTACCTAGTTCTCCCAAGCTTGGGGGTGGCCTCTTCTAGGCCTAGGTTGGGAGGTGAGCCCCCATGGTCACAACAAAAGGAGTTCTTTTATTTGTAGGTTAGCATTTTACTTGTAGGAGATAGAAGAAAAATAGTTATCTATGTGGTATATTGAAAAGTGTTTTCAAGTTGCATCTACATGTATTTCAGATTGTGCATCTTTTATGAGTATAAGAAATCTTGGAAAAAAAAGAGAAGAGAATGAAATGAGAAAGAGACCTATGTATTACATTTTCCTACCATTGAGATATGTGTAAAAAGAATACGATTTGTCTATTGATGTTCATTTATTCATTAGCAAGAAATGGAGACAAGAAATATATTTTATATCTGCTGTAACTTTTATTTGAAAAGAAATTAAAGCTGAAAATGACTTATTCTTAAATGGTAATGAGTGGTTTCTTTCCCAGATTTTAGTTAGCACGAGGAATAATGAATCTATGTAGTTTCCTAATATGGAATTCATATTAATGTTTTCTATTACAACTTTGTGTTTTAATTTAATCATAGTGAGTATTTCAAATGTCAACTTAGGAAGAGAAAGAAGATTCCTTAAACCTGCATTTTCCATGAATAAGTTTTAGCAAGAAATGAATCCTTGTGTAAATCTGAATTTTAAATCTAGTATTATTCTGCAGCAAAATAAAAGAAAGGGTTTCATTCTACCTTCTATTTTGCGTTTTGTAAAAAAAAAAATACAGTAATTTTGAAATAAAATAGTAGTTCAGATTTATACTACAATAAGAAAGATTTATTTACAACAATAGAAAAAAAAAGATACTTTACATTTTTTGTTTTATGTTCCATAGCATTTAGTTAGAAACTGAAATAAAAGATATGTAGTTTTAAACAAAACATTAGGACTGAAAAAGAAATACTTTGAGAGCTGAGTATTCAAGGCCCCTCTTTTATTTTGGGGCTTGAAAGGAGGAAGGATCTCTATGGAAGGGAGTCATCCTCTCTTTCAAAATTCCCCTTTTCTATTCTCTATTATAACATACATTGAATCGACATTAAAATTAAAAAAAAAGAGATCTAAGGAACCTAAAACTATTAAAAAGAAAAGAGATTAAACCTGCCTAGACATGTATTTTATATCTGTTGTCTTTTATTTGAAAAGAAAGTAAAGTTGGAAATGACTTATTCTTAAATGGTAACAAGTGGTTTCTTTCCCTAATTTTAGTTAGCATGACGAATAGTTAATCTATGTATTTTCCTAATCTGTAATTTGTATTAATATTTTATGTTACAACTTCATGTTTTAATTTAATAACAGTGAGTATTTCAAATGTCAACTTAGGAAGAGAAAGAAGATTCCTTAAACCTACATTTGCCATGAATAATTTTTATCAAGAAATGAATCCTTGTGTAAATCTGAATTTTAAATCTAGTAGTATTTTGCATTTTAAGTTGGTTAGGGAGTTTATTTCAACAAAATAAAAGAAAGGGTTTCATTCTAGGTTATGTTTTACATTTTGTAAAAAGAAATAGAGTAATTTTAAAATAAAATAGTAGTTCAGATTTATGCTACAATAAGAAAGATTTATTTACAACAATAGAAAAGAAAAAGATGCTTTAAATTTTCGGTTTTATATTCCATAGCATTTAGTTAGAAATTGAAATAAAAGAGATATATTTTTAAACAAAACATTAGGAATGAAAAGGAAATACTTTGAGAGATGAGTATTAAAGCTCCTTGTTTTATTTTGGGGCTTGGAAGGAGGAAGGATCTAGATGGAAGGGGGTCCTCCTCTCTTTGACAATTCCCCTTTTCTATTCTCTATTATAACATACATTGAATCAACATTAAACTTGAAAAAAAAAGAGATCCAAGGAACCTACAACTATTAAAAAGAAAAGAGATTAAACATGCAATACAAATCTATAAGTGATTATAGTTGGTAGATCTAAGCTTGTTAATAAATGATCTCTCTCTCTCTCTCTCTCACACACACACACACACACACACACACACACACACACACACACACACACACACTATATATATATATATATATAAATGCATAAAGATAAACTCTTTTTACAAAAATGATCTACATTAGGCACAAATAAGTTGCAAATGAATATGGAAAATATGCTTATGATTCATATTTAAAAGGAAACAATAACCCATATTTAAAAGTTAATAAAACTTCTATATATCTTTAAGTACACACACACACACACACATCTTATTTCTCTAAACCCTTCTACTTTACAAGAAAATTTAGATTAATGACCTCCATACTCCACACACACACACACACACAAATATAAATATATATAAATATTAAAAAATAAAAAATAAAGAGAAATTAAAAAAAAAAAAACTCATAAAAAAATGCAGGCTGGGCAAGGGGTGGAGGGGGGGGGGGTGGAAGGAGCCAAAGGCTCCACCCCACCCCTATGGGGAGTGGTGCCACTGTGTGGGCCGCAACCCACCATTGGGCATGACTCACTATCGCGCCCCTGCATAAACCAAACCGTTGCCTCTCCTCTCTTGGCCCCTCCCTGCTTTCAAAATGGCTTTTGAAAATGTATAAATTTTTAGGGTAGCTTTAAAAATAAATATATAAAAATTGTAAATTATAAAATAAGAGAAAAGGGGAAAAAAACCCCAAATTCAAAAATGAGGTTTAAATTGTAAAAGGGGTTGTTCTCTTGTGATATATTTATATGTAAATATTTACATACACAAGGGGTATGTAAATAAATACTTATATCTATATATTTGAATATAAAATTTAAATTTGATTAAAGGGGGTGTATTTTATAAATTATTTTTGGGGAAATATATATATATATATATATATATATATATAATTATAAACATTTATAAATAGATAAATATATTAGAATATTAAATTAATATTAATAAAAAGGATTTATATTAATATTAATATGGTAAATTGGATAACTACAATTAAGAAACATAATTAACGATAATGTTATATTGGCATTATTTGAGTTAGTTTAATTAACTCTAGACGAAAATGGGATTGAATAGTCATTATAAGGGTTTGGAGTATAATCCTTTAGAAAACTATAATTAAAGTGATTTGAGTGATTACAAGCTCTTAACGAAAATTCAATGAATGATTTAATTAATCAAAATGAAATATAAATGTCTTCCCTTGGGATAGTATCTTTAATTAATTTTAAAGAACTAATCCCTAATGAGTAATATTAGTGGAATTGCTTAAGGGGTTAAATTTCACCTCACTTAGTTAACATGTACATACATGATACCCCTCTAGATTTGATTTAATAAAACATTCTAACCTGTTCACTTGTAGGTCGTTATAAGTCGAAACTTAAGAAATCGAATTAGTGAAACTAAGTGATCAACCTCATCTTCACATTACGTAAATCACAAGTAATTATGCCTTTTTAAAAAAAAATTAGTGAAACTAAGTGATCAACCTCATCTTCACATTATGTAAATCACAAGTAATTATGCCTTTTTAAAAAAAAATTGTTGTTGAGTTTTTGCCCTAAAGTGTGGGCATGACCAACAAGTCCCTTCGGGGAGGGATAGGTAGTTAGGAGGATAGAAGAAAAATTGAGATTTTTGGAGATTATTGTTTGAGGTGGTCCCTCAGATTAGAAGAGCCCCATCCCTAATAAGGATAAATATTTTTCTTGATTGAGAAAGTCTGTGGGCAAATAATGCAGGACAACCAAATCATTGTACCTCAGAAGGATCAAACTCTGCATATGAGATGATATCATTTATTGCCTTGTTTTCTACCATATTAGCTAATTTATTTGCTTCTCTATAATAATGAGAAACTTCAATTTGGATAGACTTTTCATTAGAGAAAGAAATTAATTCAAAAAAAAAATTGAGCTATCATGAGGAGATTTATTAATCAGATATAACTTGAAAGACCCCCATGGAGTCACCCTTAATACATAGGTTTTTAAATTGGTATTTAATGGCCAAATAATGACCTAAGAGAAAGGTATAAAATTTTTCTATTTTGTGGTAGAATTTTTCATACATCTTTGAGGATGTCCTTGTTATGGTCTCTTAGAATTACACTAGAAATGAAGATACCTGGGTTCCCTCTTGATGTGGCATCAAAGTTTAGATTTATCTAGTTAGTTGGGGGAGGTTCCCAAGTTATTTGACTCCTGTGCACTTTATTTATTGATTGGATTGATCCCTGAGTTGGGTTTGGCTTGAGAAGACTCCGTGACTTGAAAATTTGATAGTCTTAAGAGGAGAAAATGATTGTGTGATTGGTATTTTGGGTTAGGTAACTCATGGTAACCCCTGAAATGAATTTTTCTACTTTTAAGAGGACTTGATCTAGGTATTATTTCAATTTCTTTAAGATTTTGTTATTTCTTTCTAGCCAAATGTTCCTTATCACAATAAATGGAATCACCTTCTAGACACGAGATAAGGTAGAGGACCTATATAGGATAGGTTAGATTTAGTTCAGTATTGTAGAAGATTACCATGGAGGGGACTTGAACAATCTAGTTTGTTTGAAGCCAGTGCTAACACTTTTGGGCGGTCATATTCTAGTAACAAATGATCCGAGCTTTTGTAGAACTTTTTGAATAAGATAAATTTGAATAAATGTGTTATCCCTAACTTGTCTAGTCTCATACCTATTATTATTCTGTCTTTGAGAGCCAACCAAGTGAATGCACCAAATTCGGAAAGACAAGCTGGCTTCCAACATAGTTGAGAAGTCCAAGGAGAAGGTTGATCATTACTCAATAGGTAGTTGTATCCCTCTTTAACTGTATAAGATCTCAATTTATCTTTAGTCCAAAATGGTATCATCTGCACAATCAAAATATAGAATTTGTCTTGTTTCTAATTCTTCCATGAAGTACGTCTTCAATGTCATGGATACTAGTAAGAAGTCCACTGATTTACACTTAATTTTAGAGGGGAGAGAAGAGCGATCCAATATGAAGTAATCTTTGACTTTTGTACATCATAGATGTTTCAAATTTTTTTCAATAGGATTCAATTGCTTTGACCTACTCAAGGAGTTATAACCCTTCCATTTTTTATCCTAAAAAAATACTTTTTGCCCATTATGAATTCACCCATGTGAGAGATGTGAAATAATGAAATATAGTCAGAGATAAAGTTGCAAAAGGCCGACCCTTTGGATAGGTTTTTGATAGTGAAGATTCTTTCATTATCAAGAGAATCAAGATACATGTATCTTACAATATTACTCCATTAGGAGTCTGGTTGTGGCTAGATTTTCCAAAAAAAAAATTCCGAAGAGCCCAATTCTGAAGCCATTTTATTTTCCAAGATATAATCCTTTTGGAGATTGCCAAGAAGTTCCCTTCCAAATAGCCAAATTTAGCATTTCCCATAAAGAAAGGTATCTTGAGGTATATACAAGGGAAATTTTAAAGTGGAAAGCCCTGGAAAAGGTAATAAATATCTATTGGAAAATGTTTGGAATATTTAAAAAGAATACTTTTAATTTGTCTTTATTGATGACATGGCTCAAAGCTTCAAGATAGGGAGAAAGAGAGTTCCTTATAGTAAATTCCTCTTCCAAATTTTCTTTTCCAAGGAGAAGGGTGTCATCAGAAAAAAGACAATGAATAAAGAGATAAGGAACACTATAAATGGTAATACCTTTCCAAATTTTGTTATTATTTATTGTTGTAATTGATCTACTTAAACCTTCTACCATGATGATAAATAAGAAGAGGATCAAGGACCCTCTTGTCAGACACCTTGAGTGGAAAATAAGAAACCAAATGGTGATCCATCGAGGAGAACTAATAATTTGGTACCTAAAACACATATTACCCATTTACACAAATTTTTATAAAGAGAAAATCTTTTGAGGATGCATATCAATAAATTCCATTTGACCTTATTATAGGATTTTTGCATGTCTATTTTGAGGATCATTGCCAAAATTCTTTCGGATTTTATGGAATGGAGAATCCCATGAGCTACCATTGCTCCTTTTGTAGTTTCCCTAGCAAGCACGAACCCCCCTTGTTCTTTTGAGATGATATAAGGAATCAATTTTGCCAATTTGATTGAGATAGCTTTCGTGATTTAAAAAAAAAAAGTGTTTCATTTAAGGTTATTGGACAATAATCTACAAAAGTGGAAGGATCCTCTCTCTTTTGAATGATAAAAATGTGAGTGGTGTTAAATTCTTTAAAAATATTTTTGTTTCTTCTTGCTTCTTCAAGGGCTAGGAGACTATTTCTACCAAGAAAATCCCAACACTTTTGAGAAAAATATGTTGTAAAGCCATCGAGGTCAAGTGTTTTGTCTGGGGCCATTGATTAAACCACTTATTTGACTTCTTATAATGAGAATTCTACCATCAACATTCTATTTTGGTCATCATCAATAAGGTTGGGAATGCTATCTAGAATGGGGAGAGATGAGAAATTTGGCAAGGGGTGGGAAGAAGAAAGAGGACTACTAAATAAATTTATTAGCTCTTATTTGATTTCTTCATGAGAATCTAGTTGGACACAACTTGAGGACTTAATTCTTATAATTAAATTTATTTTCCTCTGAACTTTTGTGGAAGCATGAAAGAACTTACTGTGCTTATCAGTTGCAGATAACTAGTTAACTTGTAATTTTTGCTTCCAATATTGATTTTCAAAGCAAATGAGCTCATAAAACTTTGACTTGAGTTCATTTTCTTTTTAAAAGAAAGTGCTATCGATGCCTTTAGATATTATTGTTTCATACAAAGCTTAAAGTTTAGATTGAACTCTTTTTTTCTCTAGGAAAATATTTTTGAAGTGATATTTGTTTGAGTCCTTTAAATTATTCTTTTTAGGAACTTAAGTTTTGTGCTTAAATAAAAAATTCTTAATCCTATAACATATATAGAAATGATCAACCAATATTCCAAAAAGAGGAAGGAAAGATATCTAAACTATATTGCTTCAAACATGAATGAGACCACTCTTTTTTTCCTAGAGATATCAATCTCAAGCATAACCAAGAAGCGATCAAAATCAATGAATGAAAAAAATGTACTAGTTAAGTGAAAGGATGAAGAGAGTCAAGAATCATAAATAAAAAATCTATTTGGTATTTCAAACATTTGATGAAAATCTTGTCTTCTGTGTGTCCAGGTGAAGAGGCCATTTTTTAGGTGTGCAGTCCAAAAGGTGGTTCTTTATTATGAAAATTTTCATGATTTTTTTTTTGGGATTATGTGTCAACTTTTTAAATTTTCATCTAGGAGATCATTAAATAACCCCACTATAATAACCAATTCATTATCCAAATTGTTACCCTCCTCATTTTCTTGAGGGATTTTGTTCTTACGTCATCAAAATAAGGAGTGTTTTATTTAGTTTGGGCTTGTGTAAGTCTTGGTTTTTGTCTTGTTGAAGTTTTTCTTGAGCTCGAACCTGTCAGTTGAACCTCTTCAAAGTTCAAGGTTCAAGCTCAAGTGGAGTATGTAGTATTGTGGCTTAGCAATTGAAGAGTCAAGGTCTTTGTAATAACTATCATTGAACTTGAACTATTGAACCTTCTCAAAGTTCAAAGTGCAAGGTTGAAAGTTTTGAAAGTCAAGTTATGTTTGCGTCTTTTTCTTGTAATATGTGAGCCATGGATTTTTTCATATCTTTGTCTTGGTTAGTCCTTTTCTATTCTTTTGAACTTGAACTCTTGAGCCACTTCTCTGGGAGCTCAAAGTTCAAGGTTCGATGAATCGATGGCTTTGGAGATGAAGAAGCACCACGTCAGCAACAACCATATAAAGAATATTCTAGAATTAAAGGTGAACCTTGAGGGAATGAGTCACAAGGAGGATCCATGCCTGAGAATAATTATTTAAAATAAATTCATGTGGGAAAAAGACTTGTTATTAATGAATTGTCAGAATTAAGTCTTTTTGTAGTAATTTGTCACATATAAGTATGCAGTTACAAATCATAACAAATCATGTGATCGATTTTTAAGCTTGTCCTCAAGATTTGTTTTCTTTTTAAAATAATTACTTTCCTTCTTCATTTGCCCAATTTGGTAAGTAAAGGATTTGTGTGGGTGATATTTTCTGTTCATGACCCTTTGAATTCAGAGCTCTGCATGAAAGGTGAGTTAAAAATCTGCCTTCCATTCTTGTGATTTCATATTTGAAAGCTTTATTTGGTAGTTCTATTGGTTCAGTTCGTCTACCCTATTGTGTTTTTCCTGTTTGTAAATCGAAAATGAGACCAAAATTGCCTAAGACAGACCAAAAGCCATGGTTAGTTTGTTCCCTACCTGAGCTAGGGGATACTTTCCTGTCGTTAGTAGTTTTAGATGAATTTCATGAAAGGGCACAAAATTTTTATAGGTCTCCCTTAATACAGAAGATTCTAGATAGTGGGTTAGTAGAAGCGACAACTTTCCCTCCAGTAGTGTCATGTCCTGAGTTGGTTTTGGAGTGCATGAATAGATATGATGCTGTTGAGAGATGTATAAAAGGTGTTGATGGTGAGGTTCTACTCAAGATTAGTTGGGAGGTCATTGCTGATATGATAAAAATTCCTTAGAAAGAGCAGTATGAGGATTCGATAGTTTGTAAGTCTCAAGGGCTCTTCTTTGAGAAGAAATCATTCTATAGAAGTGTCATTGCAAGAAACTAGCTGTTAAAATTTCAAAGGGGAGGTTATCGCCTACCGAGTCCTTTAACCTAGGAACACTTAATCAGAGAGGTAAAGGATATAATCATCATGTTACACAGAGTAAGGGGGAACATAATTGCTTTCTATTGGGAGTATTGGATGTACTTTTTCATTCAGGTCATCCTTGGTGATAACAGATATATTGATTGGGCAAAATTTATTGCATAAGTTGCATGATATATTTATAGGAAGGATGGTGTTTGAATTGAGGGTGAATATTCATAAAAGGTTGTCAGATGAAGCCATGTAGTTGATAAGCACTTATGGCAGATACTTCATACAATTTCCCAGGTTCACTTACCTAAGGGTAAGAGGTTTTGAAGGATAACCTTATAAGTTGCCTAGGTATGCCTTCGACAGGAAGATTCTGATAGAAATATGCAGGCAACTAGCTTCAATTGATATGAAGTATATAGCTAAACATTAGTCAGGTGTCTCCTTTCCTATTGAATTGACACATTTCATCTATAATAGTGTCTCTAATGCTTTAAATTTAGAATTAGAGTTTAAGAAGTTGAATTTTCAGTTGTATGGACCTCGAGTTAATTTTGATGCCAAGGGATTTTCTACTGCACATCTAACATTGAGAAAAGACTTCAGTCATGTGCCAAATATTGAGGACTTCTGGGCTGACTGTTGTGATAAATTTGAAATCAGGAAGAGGGCACATCAAAGGTTCACTTTATAGAAGGTCAGGATTTATGATCTAAAAATGAATGGTTCTAATGTTGAAGATGATGATTGTGAATTGATTGATCCCTAGTTTATAGATAGTAGATAAAAAGGAGTGATTCCAGAGGCAGTTTGGGATAAAGATGAAGAGGATCAGATCCAAGAAAGGACATTTCCAGTCATTGGAAGGACTAAAAAATGGTTAAGAGGATGAAGAATTGGGATAATTTCAAGAAAAATCCCAAATTCACCCTTTGAGGTTCCAATAGCTAACTCTCTTGTCACACCTTGTGTTGCAGGTTCCTCAAAAATACATGTTAAGATTGAAAACGAAGCAAGGATAATGAGGGTCAAGAAGGAATCGACTCTTACTAGGATCACTCGGTCTAAAACCAAAAACAAGGTAAAGCAATCATCTATGGATTCAGTAGTAGTTGATTTCGATTCCCCTCTTGATATGGACAACACTCCAGCCCATCTAGACTTAGAGGCACAAAAAAATGATAATGCAAGTGATAACCAGCAGGTGGGTGATGTGATAAATATTGCTACCACATTGGTGGTAAAGAAAGGAAAGGAAGTCGAATCTGGTTCCGAGAAAGCTCCTATGCACATTGGACTTCTGTGGTTAGAAAAAAACTCTAAGTAATAAGAAAAGGAACATAGTCCTTGCTTCAATTCGATTGGAGGATATGGTAAGTAAATGTTTGGGAAAGACTAATAAGGCCAAGAAGCTCAAAAAATTCCAAAATGATTTTGATGACAGAGCAAGTAATTGGAAAGCATAAATCTCCTACCCAGATATAGATGAAGTTGTTTCCAACCCTACTGTAAAGTATTTCACAGTTGAAAAACTAAATATTGGTGTCAGAATTCGAGTAGCTAATGCCTATCACCTTGAAACATCGACCAAGAAAATACTCAATAGAACATGGAAGGATGAAATGGATAAGCATTAGATGAAGGAAATTCTAAGGAGAATGACAAAGTATATCGAAGTCATTATTAATCCAAATCCTCAACCTCTATTGTAGCTTCCAACGTCCTTTGACCCTAAATCACCTACTAATTAAAAGACTCTAGAACAAATATAGAAATGTAGGCTCATTACAAAACTATGATGGAGTGGTTAGAAGGAATTCATAAATTAGGCACATAATATTTTATCAACTTGAGTAGAGTTTATGATAGGGTGTTACTGGTAATGAAGGAATTGGAAGCTGAAATCATGAATTGAAAAAAGAAGAAGCTAAATGGGAAGCAAAAGCAACATAGATGCGAGACGTACAAATCTATGGAGTAATGAATTTTCTCGCTGAAAAACATGTAGTTGGCTTAGATGACAGTATTTTGTATGTTTGCCAGAGGAACATTGAATGAAGGAATTCCCTAATAAAGAAAGCTTATGATGAATAAGAAAAACTAGTGCATTAGATCGCAGAATTAGTTGCATCAATGCGAAATGAACTTGTGTGCATTGGAATAAAGTCCCTAAAAGATGATAGTAAGACCCTCGAATCTGTGGAGGTTTTAACATAATCATTTGAAAGCAAAAGTAATTATGTTAAAGAGGACAAGGACTTAGTTCTAGACGATTTGTCCACCATCGCAAAGATTGAATCTCTTATTTTTTTACGCATCGAACACCTGGACAGTCATTCCGACAAAGTCACATAGGTTCGTAGAGAAAAGAGGTTTGGAAGCAGAGGATGATACACATGGGAATCCTTCATGGTGCCTTAATTCAAGATTTCTCTATTTCTTACATTGGATGGAAGAATGCAACAACTATCACAACTATTGAGCCCAATCATAATGATTCATAACTATTTTCTTATCATTAGTTTTGGCAGATTTAGTTTTTAATTTTAAGAAAACTTCTCAAAAACTTCGGGGTGGAAATCTTGAGATTCCCTGTTTCCCTCTTTAAACCGTTAGTCAGGTTGTGGCTATAAAAACTATTTTCTGATACTCTGAAAAGGTTTGAGAATTTTTGTTAGTGGGTGGAAATAAACTCTTGATACTTTATCTATTTTTGAAGATATGAGGAAAGATATTCATTTGTAAATGGAATATATGAAATTGATTTTGATAGTTTGAATCTGAGGAATTTATTTATGTGTGAATGAATTCTTGTTCAAATTGATCTCATTGCTCATATTGAAAATAGTTACAAAGTTAGGAGTTAAAAAATCTTCTTTCTTTTCTGTGCATTGAGTTGGATCAATTGAGATAGTCAGTGAGCTACTTTCTTAAATTGATATATGAGTATTCCACATCTTCATAACATGGTGATGTATGGAGATGGATGCCTTTAATACTTTTGGGTTAAAGTTGTACATGAACTCATAGGTTAAATTAATTCATTGAAGACCTTTCAAGGGAGTTGTACCTTAATTCAAAAGAGAACAAAATATTTTTCATTTATCCAACTGTGTGGTTGCAAATTTGTCTTTTAAGGGTAATAGAGGTTAAGTGAAGAATTGAGATCTTGACAAAGGACAAATCTGTTAACCAACACAAATGATGGAAAAAAGAAGAGATTTGATCCCACAAAGCTTTCTTTTGATTAGTTCAAGATGGGGTGGATATGTTGAAAGTCCAAAAGAGTTGATTATTCAGAAGCCATTTAGCTAAGATAACCATCCATTGCTTTGTCAGTATGACCAATTCTATAGGGAGTACACCTACTTGGAATAGAATGGAGAGAGCCCCTAACTCAGCTAAAGTTATAAAATGAAAGGATATTCCATTTTATCCAAGATTTGAAGATAATGTTTACTACAATATCTAAGAAATTTATTTCTTGGAGGAGAACTAGATTAGGGAGAAAGTTGTCTAATTGGGACTTTATTAATCACCTTTTTTAGGGACATTGAGGCCTTTAAAGGAGTTCTAGTATCCCCTAGGAGAGTATTATATTACTCTCACCTCAAGAAATTTTCTAGAAGCTTCAAGCTTCATAGTAGTTTTCTCCAACTATGGTGTAAAGGTATTTATTTGTTTAGGGTTACTTTTAGATAGACTCTTTTTAATCCTTTTTCTAGGATAGTTTTGGAACCTTTTACATTTTCCTTGTCTGTGACGATCCTAACTAATTTCCTCTTTCTAGAATTGAGGCTATCAAAGAGGCTTTGCTAGATGATTATGGCAATTTCAATTTGTATTTTGGTATTTCTTGAACGATGACCTCTTTTGGGCTTGCAGGGGATTCTTACTTTGTCTTCAACCCAATCTAATTGAGAGATGGGGAGAGAAGATAATTTCTACTCTTTGACTTTTTTTTAGCATCATTTGATCAACCATCTTATCCATTTAAACAACTTGTGTGTTTGAATAACACTTTTGAACAAAATCTAGTAATTACATTTTTGGGAGCTCATTCAAAATGTATGGAGCATTTTTGACCTTAGGTTTAAAATATTTTCTTGATAGAAAATATCAACAGAAGTGTGCTTAAACCGATTCTAACTCACCTCTCTCTTTATCTTTCTCATCTAAGGATTGAGAAGAAACTCTTTATTTAACTTTAGAGTTAAGCAGTTGGTGGGTGACAATGTGAGTCTTACTTGGTGTGCTTACTAACCCATTCACCATTGGTCTCTATTTTATAAGATTTTTAAATCTCATCATAATGGTGAGGAGAGACATCAGAGGCATTAAGAAATCGCCTTTTGAATTTGGGCTAACCAGGGGTTGTGATTGATTTTATATTATTCTAAGTATTATATTATTTTTTATTATTATATTAATAATATAATTTTTTAATCAAATATTTATATTATTAAATTGCATGAGGATAATGCTAACATAACTTTAATAATATTATGAATTTATATCTTCATAACACGCATACATATACATATACATATACACATATATAAGATTCACATAATATTTAATCCTTTAAATTAAATTTATTTATTATTAATAATTATATTATATTTAATTATGATGATTTTAATTTTAGTCCAAAAAAAATTAGTAGATATAAAAGACTATAATATAGAGAGCAATAAAGTGAAAAGCAAAACCATTTTAATTTAAATCTAGTGAATGCCCCATTCCTTTTAATTGGATAGTGGGTGGTTAATGTCAAATGAAAATTAAGAGAACCTATATAAGTAGTCAAGTTTAAACATACTAAATATTTTCTCTACCTATCCACTATCTAGTTTGAGTTATTTTCATTTGAAAATCTTAACTACCCTATGTAGCCATGAATCATGAGACAAATCTTTGAAAATAATATCGTAAAAATAAAACAATATTTCTCTTACCTACCCTTCTTAACTACTGGACAACTTGTTACAAACCATCATTGTTCTCTACGTATCCACTATCTAGTTTGATTTTCATTTGAAAATCTTAACTACCCTATGTAACCATTGGATCATGAGAAAGACAAATCTTTGAAAATAACGTATCTTAAAAAGAAAACAATATTTCTCTTACCTATCCTTAACTATTGGACAACGTTTTACAAACCATCATTTTTGCTACCTACCAACAATCTAGTTTGAGTAATTTTCATTTACCCATTCAACTATTTATTTTGCTCCATTCATTAGTTTTCTCAAATATGTCCTCCTCTATCTCATGGATTCCATGGATTCCACATGTTTGAATGACCTAGGAGGCACAAGCTAGTGTGCTAAATTTTTTATGTTGCAGGGTTGTGATAGTGAAAAGCTCTCAATGAATCAAAGAAAGTATACAGGTTAGTGAATAAAGAAAGTATACAGGTTAGTGAATAAGGTTGCCAAATTTGAGTTATTCTTTCACTCTTTTTTGCATTATAAGGATTTTTTTTAACATTTTAATTTTTTCTCTCTACATTTCTTTCTACTATAGTGCCTAGGTTCGTTCATTCCTAGGTTTGTAAATAAACATAAATAAACAACAATTCACTAAGACTGTTTACCGTTTAGCGTACAAGCTAAGCCTGGGCTAGGGTAATCAGGTGAAAAGAATCTCGTTGCTCTTATTGTTTAGTTTTCTTTTACTGAAATTTTCAGCTTAATCTATAATTTATTGTTTAGTTTTTTTCTTTTCTGAAATTTTCAGCTTCCAATTGCGCTGCACAATCAAAGCAGTTGGATGACAAGGTTTCTGTCGAGGTAAGTAAACCGTTGCATTATAAAACATTAACTCATAAGTTTGGTAATGTCCAGCAAGGAGGAGGAAAGAAGTTTGGAATTATCCCCAACCTGCATCATGACTGAAATATTCACATATTTTACCTGGTTGAGCAGTAGCCTTGAGAAGATAATCTGCGGTCCAGCATATGGCAATCTTTGCATTGTGATTGTGAAGGCCATTGGAAATCCAATGGCCTTGCAATGCAGGTGGACTTGACAGGGGATATTATGATGCAGAAGAATATGTTAAGTTTTGATCCCAAATCCCTCCAAATTTGACATTATTTCTCGCATCATAGTAACCCCAGCCAAGTCAACCGGCATTGCAAAGCCAGCCATTATCACTCATCACACATTTACAGAAGAAGAAAAAAGAAAATCGAAAAATAGGAAAGCAAGAACAGGACGCCGGAGTATGCAAACCAACAGGCCAAGCTCATTAATGAGCTAATAAGGGTTATTGTTGATTATTGTGGAGGTTGAAAAAACAGTATCGATCTCAAGTAATGAATGAGTTTTGCTCTAATGTAGGGTTTCAGAGTCTTATTTGCGATGACAAAATGTGTTGTATGTGATGACAAAATGTGTTGTAGGGTTTCATAGTCTTATTTGGGATGACATAATGCGTTCCATAAGAAAGCATCTTATTTCTGATTTCATTGTATGTGATGAGCTTCACTTTATGAAATACTGTATCAAAGTGAATAAGATTATCCTTCAATTCTTCTTGATTTTGAAAGAGGAGAAGAACTGGAGTGAACCTTCGAATTATTTATTCTACACCATAATAGAATCTTTATGAAATTTTTGACAAACCATGAAATACATTCATATATGATGAAGATTTCGATGAGAGGAGAACAATATGTATTATTTGTATTGATAAAGATTTGAATGAAAATACAATTGATCTCATTCAATAAAGAATGAAATAATTTTGTTCTACATCGAGTTTTGAATTTCATTTGAGAACAGTAAAATGTAATAATAGGAAGAAACTTCATTTTAGCTTAAAAATCTTATAATGACTTGTTTTTAAACTAGAGCTTTAAATTGGATTTTTTTCAAAGAGGGAGTGTTTTGATCTTTTGACATCCATTTCAAACCTTCCTTCGTGTTAAATTAAAAGCGAAACATTTCTGAGAACATCATGTTACATGAGATATTTGAGAATGGACAAAATTGCCATTTCGTGATTCATAAATATTTCCTCCTATCTATTAAAGGGGGTGCTAGATTTTGCCCATGCCTTTGCTAGGGAAATACCTAAATATCAAAGGCGGTGTATGTTATTTATAGAAACGTTGTTACACCTGACAGTTCCCTATCGGTTTTTAATTTTTAATTTTTATTAATTCAAATCGTGGGCAACTCCAAGGATGAGAAGAGACCAATTGACTAAATTGTATGCTTCCAATCAAAGATCCCAAATGCTACTCTATTCATACTAAGCAAGAAAGTTATTTCCATATGTGTATTCGTCATCTTCCTCCTCATCCACATAAACCTCCTTCTTCCCACTTATATATTTTTTTGCATATCTATGTTTGTGTTTAAAGATGTGAGTATTGTTTCTATATCATGACTATTACTAATTTATAAACAAATGTTATGGTCAATACTTGGAATTGACCTTTTATAGCCGATGCCTTTATTACGCTATAATAGTTATAATAAGAAGTTCCCATTCCAAAATCATTTATATTTTTAATTGGTAAATTTTTGTGTCTCCTAATGACTACACCTAATATATTACAAGTTTAGACTATTAGTTTCATCTTTAGTGGGAAAGTGATGGATTGATTCAAATGATTTACACCTTCCATCATAGACCAAGATCATTTTCAAGCTCTATTTCATAATAATTTTGAAGATAGGGTGGGTATCTAATTGGGATTTAAGAATCTCACCATGACAATCAAGGAAGACACCTTAAGTCTGACTGGATCCAAGGAGTTAGACTTTAGGCACTACACAATATTATTTTCTATTGTTTTGGTTTCATTTGAATAATTGTCTCACTATTCGACTACACATTTCAAGGGGTATTGAACCTTGTTCAACTTGACATCTAGTGAAGATCATTGAGGATGTTGAAGAATTATTATATTATTTCTGATGATCATTTGGAATCATTAGAGAAAGATATGAAATATTCTAGCTAAGGTTAGAATTCTAAGCTTACGTATGAGAAAGATGCTTTGAGCTGGATTTTCTAGTTAAGGATGCCTTATATAGTAATTCTTATTGGTTTACAACCTAAACAATATATCATTGTGGTATATTGTTAACTTATTTGAGAATTCAATAATATGGCAAAGAATCTTTTAAATGTTGGTTATTCCCCTCTTTAAGAGATTTCCTATGGTATATCTTGTCTCATTTTATTATGAATTTTTATTTTTTAATAGTATTGGTTGCAAACTTGGATAGCCCTTAGGTCCTCATGTTATGATTGCATCACATATTTTCTCCAACACTTTCTTACACTTGTCATAGTAGGTGGGAATAAATTTGATTCTTATGACTACCCTTGAGAATGATGACATGAGAAGCATACAATTACTTAGAATGATCATGAGGTTATGGTCAATGATTATTTTTCAGAATCAACCTTAAATAGTAATTGGAATGAATATCTTAAGTAATCTTGACTTCTATTATGTTGCTTCTTTTCATAGGTTCAACCATTCTCCAAAAATAAACTATTTTTAGGTTAAGATCACAGCCACTTTTGAACCAAAATGAGACATCAAAATCTATATTTATTGTCAAATTTTCATTGTTCAACACCTATAGCAATTAAATTTTTATTAATTTTTAAAAAAAATAATGTGGAATAGTGATTTTTGAGATTTGTATTTGTGTATTATAATAATATATTAAGAAAAATTAAGCAATAATTTCTAATCTTTTCATGTAACTTTATTAACTAATTTTTAATTGGTAACAATATTTTATAGAAGTCACATTGTCAAAAGAGGGAAGACAACTTATATGGTGCTATTCAATGATGCCAACAATATTTATATGATGCAGAGTAATTTCTAACTACCCATAACATGGATAACTAACTAAACCAATGGCAAAACTAAATAATGACATATTGGGTTATGCTAGCATTCCCTCCTTATAATGTTGTTCTTGCAAATATACCCCTGAAACATCAAATTTCACCTTTCCGAAGGACCCCACATGCTCATTGCACATAATAAATACATAGTTTTGACAAGACATAAATCAGTGATGAAACAAATCTCGAATTAGGTGGAACTCCACCAACTTGTCTTTTGACTCTTGAAAGGGTGTAGCATTGAGCTGGAATACAATCTCTTTGAATTCTTGAATCAGAGATCCTCAAATTATAGACAATAATCCATACTAAGTAGCATTCATAGAGTGTTAGTGAAATATTATTTTATTACATTGGGGACAATAATCCATACTAAGTAGCATTCATAGAGTATTAGTAAAATATTATTTTATTACATTGGGGTAGGTGCAGAAAGTTGAGTCCCACTTAGGGGGAAGTGCATGTGTTGGAAAGCGCACCACTAGGAATGGGGCCCTGTTATTTTATAAATGGGGCCTCATTATGCTTTGAGGGCCCGAGGTGAAAATAAATAACGAGGCTCTGTTATTAACGAGTGATAGATAATGGCGAGATCCTGTTTAGAAACATAACAGGGACCCGTTATTTAAGTCAAAAACATAATGGGGCCTGTTTATTAAAACAAGGACCCGTTTTTGAAAATTTGAAAATAAAGCCCGCCATGTGCATCGGGTTTTGGTTCAGGAAAGACATGGCATGCCCAACCCTTAGCCTTGGACTTGCAAGTACAAGGTTGTATCAATGACATGGTTAAATACGGACTTCTAGCATATGTTTGATACCCATTATCATATAATTTTCAAGCGTAGATTTTGAATATGTAATTTTTTTTTTATATTGATTATTTTTTCTCTTTTTCAATTAAATTGTACTAGATTTGGTCAATAAATTTGAAATATCAATTTATCTTGTTTATTTAATAAATATTTTGTTTTTATGTTTTTTGAAAGACAAATTATATGTCACCAATCTACACAAAATTATTTTCAATTTCAAAAAATAAAATTAAAAAATTGATAAGTTTAGGTCAAATTATGTTGGTCATACACAATGAGCTTTTAAAACGACAATTAGAGCCAATAAAAAATTAATTAAAAATAATATTCAACAAAAAAATTCCTAATCAATCTTCAATGTGTTACAAATAATTTCCCAGGAGGGTTTGAAAAAAAGCTTTTATTTGTGTCAAAAATTGCTTGTCATACACTTGTCCTGAAATAGGCATTTGCAAAAATTGATTTTTAGAAATCCCTTTTGAAAGTCAATTTTAATTATTTGGGTATTAAAATAAATTATATATTTGGAAACTTGACTCTGAGTGCTATATTACTAACTTTTTCAAGATTCAATCTCTAAGTGCTTCAAATTTTTAGGTCAAATGTGTCAAAATCTAAAAATCAGGGAAAACACTTCCACTTTTTGGGCAAAAATTTCTTAGATAGTTAGTTATTTTAGTTCTCTTACAAGAATTTTTTTATTAGAATTATATCCCATATATCAATAATATTTTCTCTATTTTGTTTCATTAATGAATAAAAAAATAATATTTTTTATCTTTCATGGTGGTATTGGAGCCAGTTATCCCTTATAACTTATTATGATCCCTACCATTCACCACCTTGGTTTAAATTATTTCTAATGAATAAAACCAATCATTTTTCATGCATGCAAATATGAATATGAATATTAAATGAGAATCAAATTAAAATTGAACCTTTTTAAGCTTTCCCTAGTAGACATTGTATGGTTACCTAATAGTGGATATTTTGCATGCGTCTATCTACTATGTTGTATTTAAAGGCATTCCTTAATTATTTATTAAAATATAAGACATAGATCTAAGAATATTTATGATATTTCTATAGATAATGTAACTAGAGAATCAACATTACATCATCCTAGTAATACTCCATGTCAAGTAATGTACTTTATTCACACAAATAACTATCCTTAAGTGAAACTTAGGAATAATGATAAACATAAAAAGATGCAAGGATGTGATCGAGCAAAACGGCCTCGTTAGGTACCCATGTACATATAAATTTCTCATAGATAAAGTATATATATAAATCCTGCCACTAAAAGAAAATTATGAAAAAGTGAAGCAAGAAGGAATTTTTTAGGTCCTAAGAAAATTATGTCATCTACTAGAACATAATTACACTCACAAGGACAATATTTTCATCATGCAAATGACATCGACTCATCAATAAAATATGGAGGGTTAAAGGTCAACAAAAAATGTAGGATTAAAGGTAAACTCTACAAGAGTTGGTTAACTCTCCTATGCTTCAATCTCATCAAGCACACCTACTCATAAATCAAGTGTAATAACCCCTAAGCTAGTGATTGACCATTTACCTACATGTACATAACATACATCCAGCATACCTATTCATATATATAATAGATAAAGAAAAGAGAAAATATCCATTTTGGCATCATATTATATGTAGACCATATACCTACATCAAATATAGCATAAATAAGTGATTGATAACTCAATGATAAAATAACTAATAAGAGACTACATACAATCTATGCATGATAAATACACCTACATATTTCATAGAGCGACAACACTAAATTATCTCATTAAAAAAGTTTTAATTAATATAGATCATTGTTCATGTATAATAATACACCGATTTACAAATACCTTGATGAAATAATGGAATGTTGACACTAATAATAATCATAGAACTAAAGACACATAAATGAAGGACAAGGTACACGTGCCAAAGGTATTACACATGGAAACATAGAAAGTAAATACTTGAGTTGGTACAAGTGTTGCCATCAATGACAAAGGAGGAGATTTTTGGAAACTTGAGTTGTCTTGCTTATGTTGTCATTAATCTACAATTTTGGACATAATTTCTATGTCATGTGGATATTGCACTATGATATTTTTTAGGTCCTTAACTACTTAGACGATGATTTTGGTTGTGGCAGTTTGCTAACATTGAGGCTGTCTAATAGGATTGGTCTAGAGAATGCTTTGCATTTCTTCGCTATGTTTATTCATGTGTTGAAACTTAGTTGACATGTTCATATGGTTCATGCAATGCTCCAATTCAGATTTATTATATTTTTTTGATCAAGTGAAGATATGTTGTTTTTATTTACAATTGTCAGCTATGTTGGTCTTTGGGTGACTTAGTTGATTTATCTTATTTATATCATACTCTTTTGTTCTAGATATGCATTGGAGGTTGAGTTAAAATGTTGATATGGACCTCACCATGGTGTGTGTAGATCCAGATTGAGTAATTTCCATTGGGTGATGTTTTTGGGTTGACTGGTTAATATGCTTCATTTTTTTTCTTCCCGTTATGTTTGATGTTGATATTAAAGGAAGTGTTAGCAAGTGTGGTAGATTGGAATAAACTTAGGAAGATGTGTTGTGATGTTTTTGGGTCCTCTTTATCTCTTGTAGTGTACCACATTATTTATTTTTGGTTTCGGTGGCCAACTTTATTTAATTCATGTATATTTTATCTATAGCCGACCTAGTTGAGGATTTCAATGTATAACCTTGCATAAATGGAAGTGTAGATGTGAAAATTGATGTGTGGATTATTGTGAATTGGACATGAATGGTATACAACAAATAGAAGTGTGAATTTTAGTGTGTGATGAGCTTTGATGATCATATCTTTAGTGTGATAGTGTGTTGATAAAGTGAATGAAGTCAGAGATGTTTGCCATGATATTGTTCACTTGATACAATGGCTCAAGGAAAATTTCATGAGAATGAGATATGTTCATTTCAATTCATTATTTCACTGTGCTTGATAAAATATAGTGAGTCCTTTGGCAACTTGTGTAGTCTCTATATCTTGCCTTGATATTGTGTGTCTCAGTAATGCAAGTTCTTTGTATTTTTCCCTATGGTTGTGTGCGTTAGTTTTGAAAGTCCAATCAAGTGCAGTGAGATACTTTGCCTTAATCCTAAAACATTGCAATCAATTATTCATATTGTGAGTATGATTCTCACCGTAGTTTCTCCCTTATTGGGTTTTCCATGTAAATCAGATGTTCTTGTATATGTGATTCTTTGTAGTTTCATAACTGTAAAGACTAGTTAATTGTGGTGTAAAGTTCAAAGGACTATAAATATGGTGATTTAAGGTCCGAATTGGTTTTCCCCCTCTCTTAGTCCTATGGTGTGTTCAACAAGTTGGAGGATTCTACAAAGACAAATTTTATTGATGGGTAAGGTTTAAACACAACTATATTGGAGGTTGGAGAGAATGCAGGAAGAAGGTATTTTAATAACCCAATCTAGCTTCTTACTTAGGGATGATTCATTAGAGAAGCATTTTATTTTTGTCCCTAGAGAAAAGAGGGGTCTTGGAATGATGTTTTCCCTTCAAGGAGTAAGGGGGGCAAGATTTCTTGCAGGTGCAGTTGGTGTATTCAAAATTGGTTGGTGATTTGTACAATACTTGAGGAGGTAATAGACACACTCTAAGGAAATGTGGACTACATTTGGTTGGTGATTTGTATAGTAGAGGAGGGATTGTTTCCACAATATTGTTGGTAGCAACAATGTAGGAAAACTGAAAGGGGGGCAATCAATCTTCAACAAAACTTAACCAAATTAATCTCAACTTTAGATCTGATAAAGAACAACAAAAAAAATATAAACACCACATCAACAACACACATAAAACACACATTTTTAACATGGAAAACCCAGTTAAGGGAAAAACTACAGTGGAAACCTACCCACAATAAGATGACACTCTATAGTAGTATGTGTAAATATTACAATGGGGAATGCACATGCATTTAGGTACACTGCCTAGAGCTCAATGCTCAATAACAACAAAGGGATACAACACTGGGAAGGCTCACTGCCTTACAAAGATCGGACAAAAATCCAGATTACATGAAATGAAAGAATAACATCTTCAAATGCCTGATTATAGTTCCAATTAAGAACACTGTTTGCACAACAACACTTCTTTTCACTTCTCCACTATCGAAAGATAAATTCACTTGTTCATACATGGAATACTCTCATAGATAGTAGAAACAAACATAGTCACTCACATATACTCAACTTACATGATTACAATATTTATTTATACAAATCATCATCCTTAACCATAAGGTCAGCTCAACATATAAGACCTAATTACAAAATTACATCACACGATACATAAATACATAACCATACCAATAAAATGTCGGCAAGGACATAGAATGGACCGAAATCAAATCCCTAAACATGCAACACCACCTAATATCTTGTCAAGATCATCTACAACACACAACAACCATTAGGTTGGCCAAAAGTCATATAACACAAAGAATAACATTGGACCAATAAAATCTGGAATAATGCACACCACGATCAATGTGGAACACCAAGATGCATAGAACATGGTAAGAGAACATCAACAAGAAACATGAAACTTCTACAATCACCACAACAACTTAGATAACAAGAATCATCATTTTTTCATCACTAGAACTTAAGAACAACAACTGTCAAAATGAAAGATAGACTTGTGAAGTTCCAAATCATGAATCATTCACATTAAGGACACACATGAATGTAAAAAAAACTCTCCAAAATACACACAACATAAGGAATCAATTTTAGAGCAATCCAATCCATAAATCATAACTTTGGAATATTGAACCAACAGAAAAATCAACTATCACACCCGATCACACAAATTGACCAAATCACCTTCTGTAAAACTAAAACTCATACTAAGTCAACTAGAGATAAGTATCTAAAAACCCATTAATCCGCATCAGCACATCTGCAACCAAACCAACTCAATTCTCTACAACACAGGAATATGTTGACATCAATGACAATAGCACATTCCAAAAACTCTAATATCCAACAATCCCTCCCTTTGGAATTGATAGAAATATATGAATGTGAATTTAATAATCAATGCAAAGATAGAAAACAACTCCAACAATCTCCCCCTGAGATCATACACACATAGCTCATCTGCAATAGCTAGATAAGATAAGTTTTCGCATGCATCTCTCCCCCTTTGACAATAATTATAAAGATAAATACAAATCATTATTCTCTCAATCTCAGATAATCTCTGCCCCTTAGAACAAGCTCACAAGAAATTATGAACAACTGAATCACACACTAACTACTACCCTAGAGCGACAACACCCACTTATCAATCCGGATATCAAGATAAGACTATGAAATCCACCAGATCAATGCAACTCAATGCATCTAGTTCATAATAGGAGGGTTAGTCACCCCTAACTTCTCTCTTAGTTATACAAATGTATCTATAGGAAAAGGCTTCATAAATATATCTACGATCTGTTCCTTTGTAGATACATACTATAATCTGACTTCCTTCTCATTTGCCTTCTCTCTCAAGAAATGAAACTTGATTGATATATGTTTTGTCTTAGAATGCAACACTGGACTCTTAGAGATATTTATATCACTAGAATTGTCACAATACATAATAGTAGGCTCATTATAAAAAACTATACAAAAACCAAACCCAACTTCATCGAACCCAACTTAATCAAATACTTGTCCAATTTATCATACCGAGATCTATGGGCTTGTTTAAGTCCAGACAATGCTTTCTTCAATAATCATACCATGTCTTCTTCATCTGTCAATGAAAATCCACCTGGTTGCTCAATTTAGACTTCCTCTTCCAATTCACCATCAAAAAGGCCAACTTCACATCTATTTGATATACATTGAATTTATTAGGAGCAACATATTCAAGAAATAGTCTAACAACTTCAATTTTAGCTACCCAAGCAAAAGTCTCTTGAAAATCAATACCTTCCATTTGTGAATATCCCTTACATACCAGTCTTGCTTTGTTTCTAATAACTTCTCCATCTTCATTCAGCTTATTCCGAAACACCCATTTAATACAAATTACATTGTTGTCCTTAGGTCTTGAAACAAGTTCCCATGTATTGTTCTTCTCAACTTGATCTAACTCTTCTTCCATATTTTTTACCCACTTCACATCTTTACAAGCTTCAACAACATCTTTAGGCTCAATCTTAGAAATAGAAATTGTTTCTTTATCAACAATTCTTCTCCTAGTAATCACACCATTATTTTTATCACCAATAATCTAATTCTCTGAATGATTTAATCTTACATACCTAGGGGTCTTCTGATTGTTATGATTTTCAGCCTCTTGAACTTTTTCACCACCAGCAACATCTTGATTTATTGTCAGATCACTTAGATTCATGCTTGAAGCATACACTTTCGTTGAAGTAACATCCTAATTATTTCTCATATTTGCATGCTCTATTTTTCTTCTCATGATTCTCATCAACCTTCACATTCGCACTTTCCACTATCTTTCTCAGTCTCTTGTTGTAACACTGGTAGGCTTTACTCTTAATAGAATGTCCCAAAAAGATTCTTTCATCACATCTTGTTTCAAATTTTCCTATATCCTCATCTCTTTTGATATAACATTTTCTTCTAAAGATTCTAAAAAATCTAACTGTAGGAATATGACCAAACCATAACTCATAAGGAGTCTTACTGGGATCACCTTTTACATGTACCCGGTTTCAGAATGTGTATATAGCAGTGCTAACAACTTCTCTCCAATAGATATGCAGAACATTTCCTTCGATCATCATAGTTCTAGTAGTATCCAAATCAGTTATGTTCCTCCTTTCAACAACTCTTTTCTACTGAGGGGTTTGCAGAGTTGATAACTGTCTTCAAATTCCATGTTGTTCACAAAAGGAATTAAACTCACCGAAAGTGAATTATCCTCATCTGTCAAATCTTAAACACTTAAGCTTCAATCCTGTCTCTGTCTCCACTCTGGCTTTGAATATTTTTAATTTCTCCAGTGCTTCATATTTCTCCCTTAGAAAAGTGACCCACATCATTCTGAAATAGTCATCAATCAACAACATAAAGTATCTATCACCCTGCAAGATTCTCACCCTAGATGGTCCACATAAATCAGTATGTTCAAGATCTAATAATCCATTAGATGAATAAAATTTGTTCTTGAATAAAATTCTTGCTTACTTTTTCAATTGACATTCCTTACACACTGGATTAGTAGGCTGCACTATCTTAGGAAAATCTCTAACAACTTGAGTAGAACTTATCTTAATCATGCAGTGAAAGTCAACATGACACATTCTCCTATGTCACAACCAACTTTCATCTATCTGAGCAGTCAAAAAACTTTTCTCACCAGCATTTAGATGAAAGATATTACCTTTAGTTTTAGTTCTTGATGCAATTTCTATATCAAAGCTGTTCAAGATCTTACACTTCCCATCCTTGAATTGTAAATCATATCCCTTATCAACCATCTATCCAACACTCAAAAGATTATGCTTCAAACCTTCAACATATAAAACATCATCAATATTGTGCTTACCATCAAGAGAAATAGAACCTCTACCAAGGAATATACAAGCTTTGTTGTCTCCAAATATCACTACATCGCCATCATACTTCTCCATATTCACAAATTTACCTTCATCACCTATCATATGATGTGAACAACGACTATAAATCACCCATTCATCTTTCTCTTCAATCTTAGTAGCCAAGGTTTTCTCCTCAACAATACAACTTGTAGAATCAGTAGGTACCAGATCATCTTCCTTGATAGAAATGAACACAAATTCATATTTAAAATTTCCTTTCTCAAACTCATCATCTGTCACACCTTCATCAACAACACAATAACACTTCTTTTGATATCTATATTTGTGGTTAGGCTTGTAAGGCTTATCATACTTTGGCACTTTTTTTTTCTCTTTCAAGACACCTAGAAGAAAAATGACCAATCTTATTGCATGAATTTTTTTTTAAAGGTAACTTCCCTTCATACTTACCATCTCCCTTAGGCAATCTTCTAGCAATAAGTGCTTCAAGATCTTCCAAGTCTCTTTCCTGTTCTTCCATCTCTCTCATTTCCCTTTCATATCTGGAAACCCTAGTTGAACTCTCTCCTAGATCATACTTCTCCTTCCCAGATACAGTAGATTTAAATGTAGTCTCATCTTTTCCATGTGATTCACCAAGTTTTCTTAGCTCAAAAGCAGCAAGCTTACCAACCAACATATCTCTTGTCATAGTTTTCATAGTTTGGATCTCATTAATAGTAGCAATTTTATGTTTATAAACAAAAGGAAAAGTTCTCAGCAATTTAACCATAATCTCATCTTCTTCAAGGACTCCATAGACACATCTGATGTTCAACACAAGATCATTCACTTTAGCCATGATGGATGAAATATTCTCATCTTCTCCGATTCTCAGCATCTCCTACTCTCCTTCAAGACTCTACAATTTGGCAACTTTTACATGTTTATCTCCTTCATACAGGGTTTCTAGCTTCTCCCAAATCTCCTGAGAAGTCTACAATCCCATCACATTAGTAATATCTACATCAATCAGGGCACTCAATAATGCTTCTTTAGTTCTTATATTATGTTCAACATCCTTGATCTTAGTTGCAGTAACAAGACCATTCTGAGGAACAGTGTAGGTATTTTTTCGTGATCTTCTAATAATCTTCTCTAATATAGTTTAAGTGAACTTCCATTTGGTTCTTCCATATAGAGTAATTATTTTCATCAAATATTAGACTCTCCTTCTTGAAAACAACTACTGCCATCCTGTATCTCCTCAAGTGGCCAAGCTCCTCCTAGAGGATCTAGCTTTGATACCAACAACAATGTAGGAAAACTGAGAGGGGAGGAATCAGTTTTCACCAAAATCTACCAAATTAATCTCAACTTTATATCTGATCAAGAATAAAAATAACAAAGATAAACACCACATCAACAACACATAACACACAAATGTTTGACATGGAAAACTCGGTTAAGGAAAAAACCATGATGAGAACTTACCCACAATAAGATGATACTCTGTAGTAGTATGTGTACATATTATAATGGGGAATGCACATGCATTCAGACACACTTCCTGGAGCTCACTACTTAAAAACAACAAAGGGCTACAATCTTGGGAAGGCTTATCGCCTTACAAAGATTGGACAACAATTCAAATTACATGAATTGAAAGAATAACATCTCCAAATGCTTGATTATAGTTCCTATTAAGCACACTGTCTGCACAACAACACTTCTCTACACTTTTCCACTACTGAAAGATAAATTCGCTTGTTCTCACATGCAATACACTTACATATTGTAGACACAACCACAGTCACTCATAGACACTCAACTTACATGATTACAACACTTATTTATACAAATCATTAGCCTTAACCATAAGGTCGGCTCAACACATAAGACCTAATTACAAAATTACATCACACGATATATAAATCCATTATAAGACCAATACAATATCGGCAAGGACATAACATGGACCCAAATCAAATCCTCAAAGATGCAACACCACCAAATATCTCACCAAGATCATCTGCAACACGCAACATTGGGTGGACCAAAAGTCATATAGCATGAAGAATAACACCAGACCAATAAAATCTTCAACAAAGCGCACCACGATCAACACAAAAAACCAAGATGCATAGAGAATGATCAGAGAATAGCAACAAACAATGTGATTTTTTTTACAATCACTGCAACAACTCAGATAACAAGAATTATCATTATTTCATCATCAAAGCTCTGGAACACCAACTGTCAAACTAAAAGATATGCTTGTGAAGTTCTAAATTATGAACAACCTGCACTGAGGACACAACTAAATTACCCAAACACTCCAAAATCTGCACAACATAAGGAATCAATTTTGAAGAAATCCAATCTAGAAATCACAACTCTGCAATATCTAACCAACAGAAAAATCAACATCACACCGGATCACACAACTCGAGAAAATTAACTTTTGGAATACTAAAACTCATACTAAATCAACTAGAGATAAGTATCTCAAAACACATTAATTTGCATCAACACATCTGCAACCAAACAAACTCAACTCTCGGTAGAAAACCAATTCTCTACAATATAGGAATATGTTGACATCAATGACAACAACACATTCCAACAACTCTAATATCCAACAAATACTTGAAGAGGCTTTCTAAGACATAATTGATGGAGATGTGGACTTTCAAAGGAAAATTTTCTCATGTGCAACACTAAAGGAGGCATTAGGTACACTCAAAAGAGATGTGGAACTTTAGAGGAAAGGTGTCTCATAGTGCATGGAGGTTGGGAACACTTTTATGTTTTCTCAAGTTGTGTAAATAGTTGTAGGTTCTACAATTAGGAAATCTATTGATGTAGTCTTTTTGGTGTTTCTTGGGTGAATGAGGAGGATTGGTGAAGGTTCTTGATTAAAGTATCTAGAAGGGTTGTGCTCAACCCATGCAATGTTCTACTCTTCTTTGAATTAATGTAATAAGGGTGGGGAAATGTCCAAGTTTTATATTTATTAGTATGGTTTTATGTTTATGGTTAAATAAAATAAATTATTTAGTAGGTTAGTTTGTGGGAAGTTATTCCCTTAGGTAGTTTTAATAAGAAAAAATAACACTTTAAAAATATAGACATTACATTGTAATGTAAGATCATCTAGTTGAATCCTAATCAATTTTTGTTTTCCCATTTATATTCATAATATGTAGTCTCATATTATAAGCACAATAATTGGACCTTTTATAACTACCCAACCCTCTCTCCTAGTGTTCTCCCAAATTAGACAAGAAACTCCTGCAAACTCCAAAAACCCATGAAAAATAATTGACCTTTAAAGAAAATTCCAAATCCTTGACATACAAATGAACAATAGTAAGAAGTGGGATGGTGCACCAACATGCTAAGATTAATCTACCTAGAGCAATAGATGAAAAAAAATCCTCACAAACAAACAAATTATTGATGGCATGAAAGTAGGAACCATCTTAGAAAGTAAAATCTAAATCACATGTACAAAATATATAGTATCCTAATAATTGAAAATAGCTCTATATAAATCTAAGTCAACTACTCAACATAAAATCCTAAACTAGAAACTTTTCCACCATCAATTTCCTATGGGTGATCATTTTAATTTCCTTAAAATGGTCCTCTTATTTTTCTATTCTACAAAAAGAAAGAATTTGCCAAGTAATTTTTGGTATCAACAAAACATTATAGCTATGATAGATGAAAAGTTAAGTCTAAAAAATGACTCTAAGTTTTAAATGCGAGAAAGAGTAAGATATCATGTCTAATAAAAAAAATCTGAAAATATTTGAAGGAATATAATATCTAATAAGATTTAAAAGTAATGTTTAGCAATTAGAAAACACAAGTTTTAAAAAAAACAATTTCACCAAAAAAAAATCTAAAGAAAACAAAAAAAAATTAAATAAATAATCTAGTCTAATTAAATTTATGCAAATAATTATGCACAATTAACCTAAATGAATTCAAGGGTAGATATAAATTAAATGTGATGCACATCCATTTGGGAACAACATAACAACATTGAAGAAACATTATTGATTTCATTTTACAATCATTGGCAATTCGCCCTATATAGAAGATGCCTCAATGTAAATAGTCTCATCATTTTGTGTAATTTTTATTTGAGTCACCTGGGGTTGAACATTTGTGGACCTTAGTGAGTAAGAAAGAATCGGCAAGTGTATGTGCATAGATTTGTTTGATTTCACCTTCTCCGTGTATAAATTCATCAAAGAAAATGCTTGCAAATACCTTTGGGGAAATTATCATACTTCTTAAATAAATCAAAAGTTTGAGCAAATGATTGTGGACAATAAGCATGGATGTGTAGATGATCCATATGACTCTAATACATATTATAAGTCCTTACACAATACAAAAGACAACGTTATTGTGATTTCTTATTATTTTTTTTATATACTAGTAAAAAGAGATAAGATTTTTTAAATTTTAATTTGAACTTCAGAATAATAGATTAATTTTGTTGACCTCCAAGTTGAATCAAGTACAATTCTAAATAACATGATTTCAAATAAATAGGACAATTAATCAAATTGAAATAAAAACTAAATATATCAAAATAAATGTGAATATCATACTATATATATATATATATATAAACCAAAATAAAAAATTAACATATAAATAAAAACCTGATTGACATAGATATGCACATTTCACTCATACTATATATATATATATGATTTTATGTAAATAAAAACCCAATTGACAAGGCTATGCAAATTTCACTCATACGGATATTCACCATAAAGAATTAGGTAACAACACTATAATTGTATTGGATTCATTTGAATGTCTAGAAGTTTATCACCCTTCTATAAATTATTCAAATTAGTTTTTGTAATCATTAATCCATATTTGGATGATCATGATCTCTTTTAGTTTTCGTTCTTTCAGTCAGACAGGAACGTCAGCGCCTGAATATGCAATGTCCTCACAATGTGTTCCTGCGTAACATTCATTTCTTGTAAGAAAAACTGTACTTCGCGTACTTTGCTGTAGCAGCTATTCTGCTAACAGTGTCTCCCGGTAGGTTATTCATGGCGTTGGATATCTGCACCAGGCCCAATTTCCATAATACAACCGAGTTAATAAAACAATAAAATTAGTTTGGCGTGGAGAAGGTTTCGGTAGCGTATTTACTCTTTCGACTTGTGCGAAATCGAACTGTGCTGCAACCTCGTACATTAATTCAAGCACATCGTAGAGGGCGCCCTTATCCGTAATATTTCTACGGAAGTAATAACCCATCAAAATATTTTGATTATAAGTAATGCTTGGGTGACATAAGGTATGAAGATATATTTTTTTTGGTCGGTAAAGGCAAAGCCAAATTTTGTATTAATTTTGAGTAAATACATATGATTACCACTGCATTTCAAAATATTCAAAAACCTCTGCTCTTAAGAGCACAGAGGTCCCTTAAAAAACAGAGCCTTTTAGCTTAGGGTTTAGCCATTTTCTTGAACCATTTTAGGTTTAAGTCTAGAAACCAAAACATAAGCATAAGTACTAATTATATCCGAGTTCATCAACCTTAATTCAGATTTTTTTAATTGAAATTAAAGACTAATAAAAATTTACAAGGATGACTATATATTCGATAAGCAAAAGGGGTATCCATAGAGAGCCTAGCTTGTGGAAGGAATGTCCAGTTAAGGATGTTAGTTTCTTGGGCGGCCTCGACCTCTGCTTGTTGGAGAGCCCCGACCACGACCCCTGCCCTTGCAACCACTGCTGGAGCTTCCTCTGCACCTCTGTTCAGGCTTAGGTTCTCCTTCTTCTGCAAGCATAGGCAGGAAGCCATTCATTCTTGCAAAAAGGAATAGAATTTCCTCTTGCCCTTCAGCCTTCGGATTTTCCCCTAAAAAATGCCATTTGAGGTAGCTCAGCCCTGCACTAGCAAACTTTATGTGCCTATTCATTTCTTTATCCTTCAGGTCCAGAAGGAATGGGTAATATTTGATAAGAGCACCATGAGCATTAAAAAGGATTCTGTTGCTAGGTCTAGGCGCACCAGAGTCGTGATTGGCCTTATTTAGAACTTCTTGGAGCTCTAGAAGGGTTTCAGCTAGGAAGAGTTCCCTAGTAAGATTCCAGATTAGTTGCTTAGAAATCTTTTGATCCAGCAGTGACGCCACAAATCTCGATGAACTGGAGGTGTTGTCTCTTGGGTATTCGTCTCTACTCAGATGAGCCCTCCCCAGAATCAATTTGACTACTAAAAGAGCCGGAGGGTCCGAGTGAATAAGGAGACGCTTGAGTCTCAGGTCCGTTATCTTTCTGAAGGAAACTTGATGGGTCGAAGCACCAAGAGAGATGGGGGTATCTGCACCAAAACAAGACACGGGTCTGAGATAAACACTCATGATAAAGCCGAAAGGGGGTTCAGAAGACATGGCGACCGAAGGCAAGGACTAGCAAGAGGAGAGCCAAATAGCAACCAGCTGAGCCAAGGAAAATGGGAAGCGATAAATGGTCTTCTATAGGAAGGCAGGCGCACAACTCAATGAGCAACGATGGGAAAACGAGAGCAATTAAAACTCACGCGAAGGTGGTAGAGAATAAATTCTCATATCAAACCAAATCCATTGAAAAGCGGAGGGAAAGATTAGCCCGCGAACAGCTCATGCAAGGACAAAGAGGCGGCGCTCACCAGCTGGACTTTAGTTGGTCCCGTATTAATGTTGCTGGTTAGTCTAGTCGGCTTTACTGGACCCACCATGCATCCCAAAATTAGATGAGTGGTTAGTTTGAAAAGAGAAAGTGACCATTGGTGTTAACCGCCAAAAGGAGGGTAAGAAAGGGATTTTGGATTTTTGAATTTGATTTATGCATTCCTCCATTCTACTGGCACGCGGAAACTCAAACCTGGTCTGATCAGTCATATTAGCCAGGGTGATCTAAAATAGCAAAAGTCTAAGATCCTTGTGACCACCAGTGAATAGAGGCTCCTAGAGCTGCAACTTTTGATAGAGCGTCCGCCTCTGTGTTTGCTTCTCTATATATATGTTTTGCCTCAAAGAGGTCCAGGCTGTTTAAAATTTCTAGAATACCCTCCAAAAGAGCTTGAAGCCTCCAATTGGGGGTTGCCTTCTTCCTGATAGCATTAATTGCTATCTCCGAGTCTCCTTCCACTATAATATTTTTGATTCCATGGTTGATGTAGTCTTTCAGGCCTAATAGTAGAGCGGTGAACTCTGCTATGTTATTAGTGTCCGGAGGGATTGGTTTTGCCATTTTCCCGATGATTGCTCCTAACTGGTCTTTGATGACATAGCCTATTCCGGAGGGGCCTGGGTTGCCTTTGGAGGCCCCATCAAAATTCAGTTTCACCCAGTCTGGCTTCGGGGGAGACCAGATTGCTCCTTTCCTTGAAATTGTGTTATGGCGAGAGAGTGAGGGAATAATGATTCCTTGCCAGTTTTGACTAATTTTCCTATCCCATGAGGTGAAAACTTTGGACTGATTCAGTGCAAAGGATGATATGCTATTGATTGAATCCACTGTTGCCGATTCTATTGAATTTAGAATTGATTTCTGATTTCTAGCTTTACTTTCAAATAGCCTGCGGTTCCTTTCTTTCCAAATTTCCCAAATTAAGCATGAAGGAGCAATTTCCATAATTTGGCTCAGCAAGCTCTCCTTTGTATGTAGAGGCCAGCTCTGGAATAGAAGCTTAATATCATTTGGCAAGACTAAGATCAGTTCCAATTTTGCACAGAAGCATCTCCAACATTTAGAGGCAAAGGGACAGGTCAAGAGGAGGTGGTCCACTGTCTTCGATTGGGCTTTGCAAAGTATACACCTTGAAGGTCCTTCATATCCCATTCTAGTGAACCTATCTGCCATTAGAATTTTCTTTTGAATTGCCAGCCATGCGAAGATGCCCGCTTTCGGGATGACATTGGAGCTCCAGAACATCTTGAGGGGGATGTTGTGGTTGTTGAGCTCTATTGGGCTAACCAGAATTTTGTAGCCATCCTTTGAGTTATATTGTCCTATTTTGGAAGGCTCCCAGATAAGTGAATCTTCCCCTCTTCTAGGGGTAAATTTTCTCGCCTATAGGTGTCCTAAAAGCTCTTCCATGTCCTCCCTTGGAATTGGTAGGCCGTCCATTGATTTCCACTTCCAGCTAAGTGTGTTTGGTGTTTCTTCTATTTCCATATAGTCTTTGACTCTGACTCCCCAGTTGTGTTTGAACCAATTTTCTGTTGTAGGAATATGAATTATATTTGCCAGGGGAGGGTAACCACCCCAAGAGTCTTCCCAGAATAGGCTTGCTGAACCATCATGGATATCCCAAGAGACTGAATTTGAAATCAGGTTTCTGCAAGAGATGATGAAGTTCCATATTCTTGATCCTTTCGAAAATGCCCCTGATCTAAGGATGTTTAAATTATTCTGATTTAAGAGATACTTTGTTGCTAGCATTCTGACCCAGGATGCATTTGGGTTTTTAATAAATTTTCATACTAGTTTGGCCCCCAAAGCTATATTTTGAAGTCTAAAATCCTTGATGCCTAAGCCTCCCATTGGTTTAGGCTTCATAATTTTGTCCCAAGCTATTAGTGCAATCTTATGCTTCTCTTCAGTGTTTTGCCAAAAGAAATCCCTCATCTTCTTAATAATGTAGGTGTTGGCACTAGATGTTAGGGATAAAATGGATAAAAGATAAGTTGGTAGAGCCGAGATCACTGCTTGAATAATGACTAATCTGCCCGCCCAAGACAACCATTTACCCTTCCAGGCATTTGCACTACTTTCAACTTTAATTTTTAAGGGATCCCAGAGTTTGGAGTTCCTCAAACCTCTGTCTATTGGGATGCCCAAATAGGTACATGGAAGGCTTCCTGCATTGCAATTCAAGATTCTGAGAAATCTGGTTTGAAGTGGAATTGCTGTTGAGAAGAAGAAGACTTTAGTTTTGTCCTTATTTCTTAGTTGGCCTGATGCCCTTCCATACATCTCTAAGATCTGATTTAGGAGTTTGGCTTCCTTTATTTTTCCTGATCCCAATAAGAGATTATCATCTGCAAACTGCTGATGGGTTGCTACAAGTCTTTAGTTATTTTGACTCCTTCTAGTTGTTGGTTGGCATAACTAGCTTTTATGGCTCTTCCTAGAGCCTCCCCCATTATTATGTACAAGAAGAGGAAAGGGGGTCCCCTTGCCTAATGCCCCTTGAGGAAGAGAAGAAACCAGCTAGCTTTCCATTGACTAATATTGAAAATTTGGGCATAGATATGCACTCAAACACCCAGTTTATCCAATGCTTATCAAAGCCAAAGGCTTGCAAAGTTTTACAAAAGAAACGCCAATCTACACTATCATAAGCTTTTGTGATATCTAACTTTATTAACATACCTGGCCTATTTGTGCTTTGAAGGGTGTGGATTGCTTCTTGTGTTATGATCACTCCATCGAGAATTGATCGGCCCGGAACAAACCCTGTCTATTCTTCTGAGATGATGCTGTTCATGAGAGGTTTCAATCTATTGGTCATGATTTTTGAGAGGATTTTATAGACTGTATTGCATAGTGAAATAGGCCTATAGTCTCCCAGATTTTCCGCCTTCTCCTTCTTTGGGACAAGTGCTATAAAAGTATTGTTAATCTCTTTGAGGATTTTCCCTGACCTTCTTGAACACTCTAAGGCATCTGAGAGTTCCTGCCCTAGGATGTGCCAACATTTCTTAAAGAAATCTGAAGGGAAACCATCTGGCCCTAGTGCCTTTCCTGAAGGGAGTTGGTTCAGTGCTTGAAGAACTTCTTCCATTTTAATTTTCCCATTTAAACTCTGGTTCTGCTCCTCAGATATGATCTTGGGGATCACAGACAGTAGCTTCTTTTGGTCCTGAAGATGATATCCTTCACTGCTATTTAGAAGATTGGAATAGTAGGAGATAATCTCCTCTTTTATGATCTCTCGGTCCTCAGTAAATTGGTTATCTCTGATTTGTAGTTTAGATATCCAATTCTTGTTTCTTCTGATTTTCATAACATTGTGAAAAAACTTAGTGTTTTTATCCCCCATCATGAGCCAATTCTCCCTTGATTTTTGTTTCCAAAAGATTTCATCCTTGGAGAGGATATCCTCGTAATCTAGTAGGAGGAATCTTTCCTTCTGAAAAAATTCTTGGTCCATGCCCACTTTGATAATCCTATCGTTTAGGGCTTCTAATTGCTCTTCTATGTGCCTTTTTGTCGAGAAGATGTTTTTGAAGTGCTTGGAGTTCCATTGAAGCAGTTTCTGTTTAATTAATTTTAGTTTTGCTATGAAACAGAAGAGTTTTGAGCCCTCAAAGGACTCTTCCTTCCACCATTTTTCAATCAATATCAGAAAGTTTGGCTCTTTCATCCACATATTTTCGAATCTAAAGGGGGTCCTGGTTGATCCTTGGGTGCCTTTTAAAGTGAGCAGAATGGGATAGTGGTCAGAGCCTGAACATGAGAGAACATTGCAAAGAGGGGTGAAGGTAAAGATAGAAAAATCCCCTTGCCAGAAGAATCTGTCTATTTTCTCTGCTATATTACTAAAGCCTTTCCTCCTATTGGTCCAAGTATAAGAATCTCCTGAGTCTATTTCCAAGAGGCCATTCCTCTCAATCCAACTATTAAAATCCTGCTGAGCACTCCCTAGGCGAGTGATGCCCCCCCTCTTTTTTGAAGCATTCTTGATAGCATTAAAATCACCCCCAATGACAACTTGTTCCTCAGATAAGGTGGCCAATACTCCATCCAAAGAAGACCATGTCTGTCTCTTTTTGGAGGGAGCCACTGGGTCGTATACATTAATTATGAAGAAAGAAGTGCTCGATTGCAGGTGAGTAATTTTAACTAGCATCCAGTCCTTATTAGATGCTATTCCTTCTGCTTTAATTTGAGAGGGCTTCCAAATTATCATTAGTCCTCCTGAGGAACCCTTTGAAGCTACTGTTGTCTCCAAAGAAGATTGGAATGATGAGCTTATCCCATTCCCAAAGGTAACTGCAAGCCTCTCCTCCAATTTAGTTTCTTGTAGTAGGATTATATCTACACTAACCAAAAGAATCTGTCTTATGATCACCCTCTGCTTGTTAGGGCCGGTGAGTCCCCTAACATTCCAAGATAAGATTTTCATTGTTGTTCAGGAAGGGGATTTCCCTTCCCTACTTTCCAAAGATCCAATAGTTTGGATTGATTCTCCACCATTCCTTCCAAGGATTTGACCTCTATGAAAGATTTTCTCCCCTTCTTGGTAGGGGAAGAGCCAAAATCCGGCTTTCCCAAGCCCTCTTGATTCTGATGAATCCCTAGCTTCCTTTTCTCCTTAATCTGGGAGTAGAGCACTGCCAAGGGTGTGTCTAAAATTGCCTCCTGGTCCTCCTCTTCTAGCATGGCATTCTGCAAAAGATTATGAGCATCCTGGTCCAAAGGCAAATCCAGGTCGGTTGGTTCGAATGGCAGAGATGCAAGGGAGGGGAAGGGGATTTCCGAAGATAGGTTGAGAAGGGGCTTGTGGTGGAGACAATCTGTTAGAGGGGAAAGGGAAAAGTCTGTAATGGCCTCAAAGTCTGCTTTGAGATCCTTTTCAATAATCTCTTCTTCAAGCAATGCTTTCACCGGGTGAATATTTTTGGATTTTGCAAATTTGGCTGTGCGAGAAGATCCCTTTATCTTATTGGGCCTAGAGCCTCTTTTCCTTCTTGTGGCTTTAGGTGGAGGATGGGAAAGGATTTTGAAAGCCCCTCTACTCAAAGCTGGTGTTTTTTTTTGCCCAAAAAGACTCCTGACTGCCTTTTGGGAATGAGGTTTGGCAATCGGGGATAAGATGAGATGAGGCCCAGAGCTCATGGCTAGGGGGGAATCCAAAGGAACAGGGCTTCAGAGCGGGAGAACTTGACCAGCATTATTGGTTCCTAGACTCGCAACAACAGAGGGGTAGAGGAGGACAAGGGGATCCAGAGCCACTAAAGAAACCAAGGGAGGAGAAGAGGCCATACCTGAGGACTAGCGCAAGCACTTTAAAGGGGCTTGGACTGGTATCTCGACTTCTGTTTCCAGCTTCGAGTATCTCTTTTGAGGAATTGGGCTTGCAAATTGGTCTGATTGCTGAAGGGGGAGATTGATGAATCCAATAGACGCTGCCAAGGAGCTATTGTTGACTATTTGATTTCTCAGAATGCATTTGCCAGGAGCTCCTTTTCCCAATCTAGTCACTTTTTGTTTCCATCTGCCTAACTCTGAGATGATTTCGAGCTCACTATAAAAACCTTTGGACAAGTCAATCTCGACATAAATATTTGCCACATCCCCATTCTGTCCTTCGAAGAAGTTTGCTTCAATCCCTACAAGAAATCCAAGGGCATCCCCTATCTTAAGAAGAGATTCTGGGCACCAGTATTCTGAAGGAAGGCCAACTAGGGATAGCCAGACATGAGTTTTCTCAAATCTGTGCTGGGCTAGGTCAAACCCTGGTTTCCAATCCAGGAAATGGAATGTGGAGCCTTTGCAGAACAAAGGACTACCCTTTGTGATTGTTTGCTTTAATGACGCATCCACACATTCTATAAACAAGAAGTCATTTTGTAATTGTCTCACTGTTATGAGGTCTGGAAAGGATGATACCCACCACTCCACGATTTCTTTGCTTGTCCCACCAGTGGCACACCACTTCGCAAAGAAAGCATTCTCCTTGAAACGGACAAGCGAGGGGTTTAGAGCAATCAAGGGAAGCACAAATAGTTTACTACCCATTGCTTTCCTTGACCATATCTGAGCCTTGTTTCCACTTCCCTGTTGGTTGGTCCCCGAGGAGAAAGGGTTATGAGAGCTCGAGGGGAGTACAAAGAGATTGCTTCCCGCTTTTCTTGGCCACTTTCGATCCCTGCTCTTAAAACCCTGGTGATTGGTCCCTGAGGGGAAAGCATTTCCTAGGTCCTTAGCTCGCAGATCTCTATTCGGCGGGCCAGACTACTCCACACCTTGTTAGGCCATCCTGTTGTTAATGAAGGACGGTCTTGTGGTCTTTGACGCCTAGGCTGCATCTTTGAGTGCAAAGATTGTTTAGGAGTGGTGAAGCTTCTCTTATGATTTGAAATGGGAATGCAGTTTGATCCTGTCGCAACCATTTTTGCCCAGGAGTTCAAGTGTTGATATTCCTCAGAGGCATTTTGCCAAGGATGACTATAAGAACAGTTGTCCTGGCTCTGAGATAGCTTACGATTATGGTACCCCAATCTATGGCGCTGCTGGAGAGGAAAAAAACCATAAGAAGTCCGTCCCTGGTTTCTGGTCCAGCCCTGGTTTTTTTGCCATTCTCCCATTTTGCCGAGGTATACAAGAATGAATCTTAGTTACTTAAATTGATTTGTGCTGTTCTTCTGTGTGGAAAATTGTCCTGAAAACTAATATACAGATTTCCATTTTTTGCTGATTTGTGTTAGGGCTCCATATTTTGGAGAATATCAATGCTGTTTTTTGTTTAGTAGATTTTGCTGTCATTTGATTGAGAAGTGTTCAAATATACAGTAATTTTATTGAGAAGTGTTCAAATATACATAAGGTATGAAGATATTACTTACTCGCAAGTGTTAAATAGTTTGCTTAGGTTTAGCAGGCCTCGAGGGCTAGACGCAATTTTGTCCATCATATCCCACGATTCATTAATTCTTCTGTAGCAAATTTCACTCACATTCTGCGCCATACTCTCAAACGTCAAATTTAATGGTAACAAAGGGAGATGAAGGTGAAGGAGATGAATGAACAAACTCTGAAATCTTTGGTGACAACACTGCCATAACCAAAAGTGGGACTTATGTTGTCGAAGTAAAGGATAGGTGCCGATGATGCGAGGCCCCCAATTGTTAGATGTGGATACTTGAGGCGAAACCATGCAGCTAGCACTGCAACAATATCATTTCAATGATTGAATCCCACTTACTTTCAACAGAGAATATGGGTTCATTTGAAAGAAATTATACTTACTTCCACTGTAGGATGCACCAAACACGACGACTGGACAATTCTCAGCGTTTAATGTTTTCTTCAAATGGATAATGACGGTGGCATAATCGGCCAAGGCTTGCGTGGATGTGAAATAACCCATTGTGCTCGCATTTGCATACGCTTCCTTCTCTCCCCCGAATGGCATTGACGTCCCATAATAACGGTGCTACACACATTATACTACTACATAGAGGGGTGTTTTAAGACAATATTTAAGATATTTTTTGAGTAAATTGTCTCAACGTGAGACAAAACAAAAGTTTAGTATTGTCTTAAAAAATGTCTTTAACCGAGTGTCTTAAATTATCATCTTTAAAATTGTGTCTATAAAGACAATTTAAAATAGAATTTTTTTTTTCGTCTTTGTAGAGACGATTTCACTTTTGTCTCTTTAGAAACAAAAGTTGGGATTTAAAGACATATTGTCTCTCTACAGACAATAGTTGGGATTAAAATCATATTGTTTCTTGAGAGACAATACGTCTTTAGACCTCAACTATTGTCTCTCGAAAGACAATTATAAAAAATGTATTAAAAAAATAAATAATTTATTTTAATTTAAATTGTGTAGTTTTCAATCAAAATGTATTTAAAAAATAATCAATTTTTTTAAAATATTTTTTTTGTAGGTTTCAATCTTCAATGTTTCCAAATAGCAAGAGAAGATTCAACGTAATTATTTTCAATATCTAATTTCTTACAAAACATTGAACAAAATACCATAACAAAATTATTAACAAGAAATACAATAATAATTATATTCATTTTCAATGTTTTGTATATTACATAATGATGTGGTGTTTCTCTAGAGAATATTGGATACAATAAACAGGAAATGGTAGCAGAGTCTTCACAACAGAAGGTTACCACAAGGTTCTTTACAGGAGAAGGTAGCAGTATCTTCACGAGAAGGTAGTAATATCTTCACAGAAACGCATAGTTTCCTTATGGCCACCAGCCAAATCCTTCAGTACTACTAACTCCATGAACAATGGACATGTGCATCCACATTTTTTGACAAGTATAGATAAGCACAATAGAATCGTACTTCACATGACTAGATAGAGTCATTTTTAGCATCTTACAATCCATTTTTAGCAGCTTACAATCCTGGAGGAGGCTTTGGCTCAATATATAGTACATACACCTTACATGGCCCCATTTCACTTGGGAAAGGCAATGATTTTTTTCAACAGATCAATAAGATAGTTAATACAATGCACTCAACAATATAAATCCATCCGATGTCTTTACCATGACTAAAGCCCGTATGGTATGCCTGAGGAAACGTAATTACAAACTCCCCGGGCTCTTGTACAACCTTATAAATAGAAACTCCATGCTCACATAATATTTTTGGTGGAAACATTGTTGTTTTTCCTATCAACAAACTAAAAGTTGCATCCTCTCCTTCAAAATGGACATTTCTGCAGCATACACATTTTCCACAACTACATTATCAAAATCATAAGTTGCATGCCCAGGAACACCATACCATGTCTTGGATGCACCACAATGGTGATAGTTAATGCTGTTGTAGAAAGAGAAGAGTTAGACAATTTGATTTCCAAAAATAGTGTAATTTTAAACTCACAATAGTGTCTGTCATGTCAAATATGATGATCCTCAAAGAATAAAAAATAGTACAGATTTTATAAGAGACTTACCTGTATAAATAGTGATCTTCAACATGCCATGCAAACATGCTAAAGAGCATTCCAATGTAAAGCATTGGGTCACTCACCCCCTACACCAACCAGAATGGGATTTTAGTTGGAATTGCTGAGAACACGACTCATATTCACTAGGATTAGACAAACTAACAAGGCTTACTGTAATTGGAGCTTCAAGTAGGCACAAAATAGATTTTGGAAGCCTCGAAATATCCTGCATGCACCTCAAGAGAGACAAGGTATCAGAAGTCACATGTAGAAGAAGTTATAGACTTGTGGCATATGCTCTCGCACATTATAACCACATTGCTTGAATCACATATTAAAACTTAATTAAATTGACCTGTAAGTTCCAATTGCTGGTTCCTAGTTGATCATTTGTTGATCTCGAGAAGGCACTCCATTCAACATCACAGGCATACTCAACAAAGTCTTCTTTCCGTGAAGTTATCTCAAGCCAGAACTCTCGTTCAACAAATTTGGCAGGCAAGCTTGCCGAAATACAAAATTTATGAGCAAAAATCTTGTTTGCTATTTTCTCAAATTCACGGAAGGAGTATTTTCTGAAAAACAACACTGCCATATCAAAAGTTGCATGGTACATGACTACCATAATTTAAGAATTAAACCTTGTCTATTTCAAAAAACATATATATAGCTAATATTCCTACCTTCCACTCATATAGTACTTAATTTGTTCTTCAGTATCCCATACTAGACTAATCTTATAGAGGAATCCTAGGAATAAATCATACCCTCAACTTGTCTTAAGCTTGTTTTGGGTAACTTATTTGCTATCAAACTCATTGGCCATTCGCTAGTCTATGAATTAGCTTCCCAATCATGATAATAAAGTTTGAAAGAATACGTATTGCTACCCATGATATCAAAGAAAAAAGGAAACTAGAAATCATGTATAAGAAGCACTTGTCATATTCTATAGCTATCTTAGATCTATGCTAAATTGGTGGGTGTTGAACCTGAAAAATGAACATTCTGGAAAAGAAGATCAGACAAAAGTTTAGAAAACCCTTTTCTCATTTTATACAATAAAAATTATAATACAAAGGTTTTATTTGGTGTAGCTTATTTCCAGCACCAAGTACAATGTGTAAACATTGTATGATTAATAATATTAATATTAATACAGGGAGTTGGAGACTTACCAGTTCATTCCATCAGTATTGAAATAATTTGAGGGCACTGATCAAATAAGCAATCATACAAGGTTTTTTTATTGGTTGTAAGTTGTTTGAAATTCCAGACATAAGTGTACATGGAATGCCTTAAATAAAGCTAATTATAGGGATTGAGAGAGAGGTATCATATTTCAATCTTATCAATAGTGGATCCCAAAGCTAGCAGTGTTGAAACAAAAACCCTAAACCAGATTGCTAGTTCATCTGTGCATAGATTATTTCAAAAGCCACACAAAGTGTTAAAGGGCACACTGTAGAATTAAGTTAAATACAAGGTATTAAAGACTAAAGATTACAAACAATGTTTTATTATAGCTGGAGGGAAATTAGCTTTGATTGAAATATTATAGTGTGAAATTTGAATTTGATAGAAGTAATTCTCCTCTCCCATTTGATAGTTGTACTACCTGAACAGATTTCTAATAATCATAGAGGCCCTACAATATCTAATCATTTTGTATTCAAAAAGCTCACAGTCTTCAAGAACATTGGGATCTATAACAACATCATCAAAACAAGGTTTTGCAAATCAGAGAGATGCCAGTCCTATCAAACAAGATAAGTGTTTTAGTGACAAAGTTTCTTCAAGGCCAACTTAAAGATAATGTAAATCATAGTTCAAAGGCAGTATAATGATCAAAGATAATATTGTGATTGCAAATACAAAAGGCAGTCCCACAAACTATGGACCTAATCATAGTCTTTACTATCATGAAAGCAATGAAGACAATGTTATCCAAAGCTATCCAAAGGTAGATGACTGTCTAGATCAGTGGGATGGGCCATGATATAGTGACTATCTTAAAGAGAAAGGGCATGATAGATCAGTCTCAAACCTTTTGAGAAGATAGTAAGAAATAACCTCAAAGAATACTCAAGGTTCAACTAATAACATTCACCCAAATCAAGGTCACAAAGCTTGAAGAGCAAAAATTCATCATTCAAGCCTTTGGACAGGGACTGGGGCCAAAGTAACTTGGACCTACAAGGTACTTTACAGCTGGGAGGGCAGATTCATCCAGAGGATTGTCACAGGCATATTATGTACATTTGAGAAAAGCCCATGAGCATATACAAATTCATTGAGGTAGAGGCTACAACTAAGCATCCAGTTCTCCACAATCGATCACTGTGTGCACCAACTACAAGACAAGCCAATGGGAATGGAATACATAAAGAAAAAATAGGATTATTGTTCATGGTCACAGTAATAATATGTATAAATCAAATGAAAAAATGTATCATTGGTGCGTGATGACATACTCAAATTTTGTAGATCCATTATCGGCTAGGTTTAAAACATGTCTCTAGTATTCTTTGTCATCATTTGTATTCATGAAATCCTTGGATTCTGGAGTTTCTATTCTTTACATGGAGTTATTAGAAAAATTTGTAAAGTCAAGCCCTTTTTCATGTGAAGTTGATCCTGCATAGACGTCAGCATTTACCACAAGGGTCGATGAAATCTCTGAGGCTGATTCATTATAGCCATTGGATGAACTTGATACCAAAGGGAGAAGCGAATCAGATTCATGTTCTATTGGAAGAAAGTTATTATTGCCAATTTGATTAAGAATTTCAGCATTTAAACCTGTTGAAAATGATATCATATCGTTATCTTGTATAAAATCTTTCGAGAAAGTCTGAGCATTATTTTGTGGTTGTTGTTCACCCCGTTGTTGACCCACAAAATTTGACGCCACAGGCCTTGCTAGTTTCTCAGTGCCTTGGAATGCAGACCTTAAAAAATTATGGTCCAGGTTTGTATTGCCACTAGCAGCAAGATTCATCAGAAGTCTTCCTATTCTTGCTTCGACCTCAAGAGAAGCAAAGTATAAATAAAATGCATGAGTAGAAGGATTGTTTATCATGCTTTCGTTTGATCGTCTTTTCAGACGAGTATTCCAGAGGTTTTTTATGTCATTGTCTGTTCGTCCTGGAAGATACTTTGCTATTTCAGACCACCTAAACAAAAGATCTATATTAATATTTTCCTACGATATTTACACATAAAATTAACTAAGAACTTCAGATAACCAATACAAAATATCTATGTCAAAATAGTTTTCTGGGACGCTGACACCGAAAATTAATAGAGGATTTGTATAATTATTGTAGAAGTGATTCAGTAATTACTTGTTCCCAAGCTTATCATGGTAGAACAATATTATTTCTTCTTCAGAAGAGGAAAATTTCTCTCGCTTTATATTGGGATGCAAATAATTCATCCAGCGTAGCCTGCAACTCTTCCCACATCTTAGCAAGCCTGCATCATATAGAGAGAATGAGAAACATATGCATGTAAACTTATAGACATCTACAGGTCTGATTTATAGTCTCTATGTAATTCATAAAAAATAATTAATATTAAAAAATAATAATAATCTAGTTCAAATGATCATTGAGCAATGAATATCATGCAAGACAGAGGTCCTAAGAGATATTATAAGGCTATAGAGTGCTTTGTATAGCCACAAAATGACTGTCATTGTCCCATATGAGAAAGCAATCCAATGTCAAGAAAGCAAAGTCATCATATGTAGCAGCATGAGAACAGTCCAAGCCTTTGAGCAACATCTCAGCTTCATCAAGAGACAAACCAAGCACCATATCGACCTATAATAGTAAAGTCAAGAAAGACTTTAGGACTATCAAAATATCATCAAGGATACAAGGGCTAACCACAATAAAGAAGTTGTGATTTGAATGAATGCGAGTAAAGGAGTGCAATGGAAAGACAGTCCAAGGGTTTTAAGCTTATCAACAATCATGAGAAATGAAAGATCAGAGCAAAGGAAAACCAATATCTCCATCAAGAGGAATGATTCATCAAAAGCTACAGAGACATAAGTCTGCTACAGGAGTGAAGGCAGATATCAATAAGGTTTTTTTTTTGTAGTCACCAATAGTCATCTCTTCAAAATATCGGACCAAAGAACAAAGTGGAGGGTATCAACTCATATATCACAACCTAAGGGTCTCTTTGTCAAGGAGAAGGGCAATCAAAGGGGTAAGAACCATACAATGAAGCAGCTAATACCACTTTGTAGACATTGAGTCTGCAATAATGACACAAACCATTGAGTAGTCGATAAAGGAGGACAACCACATTAATTTTTCCAGCCTTGAATGCATTCACAGTAGACCTTTACCAGTTAAATCAAGACTGTCATTGAGAAATCAAACAATGATATAGTCAAATAATAGGATAATGTTATCACGCCTCTTGGTTAGATAACAAAAGGGAAGTATATATCTTGTTTAGATAGTCATGACACTCAAGAGCAACAATATTCTGCAAAGTGGTTAGAAGAATTGATGAAAGTAATATGTCAACAGATAATGAATAACTTTGATAACTTCAAGGTAAACATTAAGTGACAAATACATATATAACAGTAAATCTAAAGACAGATAACACAGTCAAAGATGCTATTGTTAGTACTGTTACATATGATGAGTCATAGCTGCCCCATAACAAAATGCAGTTCAAAGCATGAAGACTAATGAGGTGAGATACAACTATTATTATAGAATCTTGAGGAAAATAGTCAGGCAGAGATCTTGACACAGTTGGTCATTCACCATCATAGGCAGTGAGATATTCTTGTAAAAAAATATTAGCTAGCTATCTACAAGCACAAATTCCAGATTTTAATTATAAAAAAAAAGTAAAGTCTCTGAAAACCATTACTTGTGCTATTTATATGATACACTCTTACTTGTGCATATGCATTACCTTTGGTGTCCTCAGTATCACCATAATTATATGTTAGCTCCAATATAGTTGCCTCTTCCTCTTTTGCATATCCCATCATTGCTATTGTTACTGCAAGACATTAATATACATATATAAATACAACTTAACCAATTACAAGGTTTCAAAAGATGATGATACAATGACCACATAGGTCTCCAAATAACAATAATCTCCAACATGAGATAAGCATGAGCCACGAACCACAGAAACACCTGCGAAGACAATCCTCGCATGAAGGTATGAACAAGAACATCCGATGGGAAGTGGCACTACCACCTGACCGTGTAATTCCCAAAATGGAATCACCCCACCATGCTAGGAGATAACAGAGGACCCTCAAGCAATCAAAACCATGACATGGTCGACAAACAATACACCATGACATCACAATATGACTCCACAATAATTCAGGTGACTCAACATCACAATACACAAGTGAAACGACTTCACACACACAAGTGAATCGACATCACAAAACATAGGTGACACGACTTCACACACACAAGTGAATCGACATCACAAAACATAGGTGACACGACTTCACACACACAAGTGAATCGACATCACAAAACATAAGTGACCCTAAAGAGAGAGTGTCATCACATAGCTTACGATGGTTACCATGGTCAGCCTCCATAGGTCCCCCACTCACTGTCCTGGTAACCTTTCCCGAACCTCTAGCTCCAACTAAGTCTCATGCAGACCCTACCAACCTTTCATGAGGACAAGGTGGTTGGTTTGACATTCCAGGCCTTCTCACTACATTATGAGCCTCAGTACAAGCACTCACCTATGCGGGAGGTACAATATCTCTATTAATGTTTGAGAACTACCAACCTAATCAATTAATTAGATTATCACTTATTATTTGACTTTCGATGGGTCATCCTGCAAACCACTTTGGGTGCAACCCCCATTCAAAAGCCACTCTCTCAAAGGACACTAAATAGACATGGTCACTTCGTGAGGACCCTATGGTGAAGCAGACAACCATAACACCACTATCCAAATACAAGTGGTCAAAACTAGGACATACTGACTCTTGGTTAACCATAAGGCAAAGACACTACATGGTTAAGACAATGAAGTCATCATATATCATTTGGTCAAAGGTACCAAATATGCCACCACAGGACGACTGAACCACAGACCAAAAATAACACAATATAACTCTTTGCAAGGAAAGATAATTTCACTAAGTCCACACTCAGACAATCTTTGAGAAAATGAACATCATAAGCACTTGCAAATTCATTGATTGAAAATTAAATAAAACACTCCTTTACGACCTTCACATCTATTCAATTTCCAAATCAATACTCCATCAAGGATAAAAGTCACATGAAATGTTCTAGCGAATAAAATAGGAATTCACAATAGGCATTTTAATCCATTTCCAGAATATATCCAAATTAACCAATTTGAATTAGTAATTCATGCCTTGATTTCCATAGATAAATTTATTAAACCACATAATAAACATCACATGAAAATTACTATTTTATAATCATAAAAACCACTTTTAAATATTTCGTTTAATAAAAATTAAATTCATAGCACATATCAATTTATACCGGTAAGGGTAAAAGGTCAAGTGGGGGTTAAGGCCATCATGTGGTAGTGTTGTTGCCGACGCAGCAGACACTACTTGCCGGTAGTACTGCTACCCCTGGTAGCAAGCCTACTGACCGGTAGTGCTGCTACCGCTAGTAGCAACTGCTACTGATCGGTAGCACTGCTACCAACTAGTAGTGGTATTGCCGACTAGTAGTACTGCTACTGCTAGTGGCAGTCACTACCAACTGGTAGCACTGCTACCAACCGGTAGCGGTACTGCCGACCGGTAGTACTGCTACCTGTGGGTAGCAGACACTACCAAACCGCATGGTGGGACTAGCTCACCACGGGTTAAGGTAAAATCCATGATTAAATAAAATACATGCCTCCCAAGGCATTAAAATCAATACGCCACAAAATCATTTAAACATGAAAATGATTCATTCTCTGATCATTTCACGGGCACACACACATAGAGTGCCAAGATCCAAATTTTCAAATGGATATTTACCAATAAGGCAAATGGTGAAATAAAATCACACAAGAACCCCAAATCTTGGGCAAATAGATACTAGGAAGCACAGAACAAACTAAATCTAATTCATTCTATTCCAAATAGAAGAGGTAAATCAAGAAGTTGATTTTCAGAACAAATAACAAACAACAAATAGAGAAATGATCCATTTCTTTCCTATATGCAAACATATGATATGAGCTTCACAAAATTAATAATATCAAACACTCTTTCTTCCATTCCAATCATTCCACAAGAATTCTACAAGAAGATTTGCATTTTTCTAACACATAGGAAGCAACTGAAAAATCAAATTTAAATTTCAAAACAAGAAGAGATTGTCCAACCTTGAAGCAAACTAGAAGCAAAATAATGAAAGAATTCCAGTCCTTGCAAACCAAATCAAATTCCAGCTCCTTCAGAATGGTTTTCCCAATTTCTCTTCCAAATTTTCTTCTCTCTCATTCCTCGTGAATTTCTAGAATTATATGGGAAAAATCATTTGAACCTAAACTTTCTAGGTTAAAAGTTTTCTCCTCCAATCATATTAAAATATTTAACAAGTAAAAAGAAATCAGATTTACTTCTTTTCCATAAATAATTCTTTTTCAACAATTAAAAAGCAAAAGTCAAATGGAAATGTAAAAAGAAAAGATTTTATTTATATTGTCTATTTCCATGATACTTTCTTTCAACATAAGCAGTTAAAACTTAAATGGATAGGCAATTATTTATTTCCTTTCATAAAATATATAATGCAACTATTCACAATAAAAATAAGCCATTTAACCATTTAATCTAGCAATTCATTAATTTAAATAAATCAATAGATTTAAGAACATAATAATTAACTAATTATGCCAACATAAGATATCATCTTCCATTCAATTAAATAGCCATAAAATAAACAGAAACACGCAAATAAGGAATGATCAAATGATGACTCACAAATGACCAAACCAAGCACTATGACTCGCATACCAGCCAGACGGGAAAGAAAACCAACTGACAACACTCACACGAGTGTAACTGCAGGTCAAGATAGGATCCAACAATTATCTCCTTTACTCCCATCAGACATATAAGGCACGCTCAGACTTGTCAATCCAGGTGGAGTCGATACCCCGTACCTACCCGGAACTTGTATCTGCAATGGCCTGCACCAAAGAACCACACGTGCATATAGAAAAATATATATACAGACACGACACACACATCGATGAAGGAGAATCATGACGTTCCTTGTCTCACCAGAGTGAGTGAAGGAAAATCATCCCCTCGCATCCCATACACATGCAAACACGCAACATATAAATAATGCATCACACATATAAGGTAAAAGTTTCAGTCCATGATAATGATCCACAAAAATAACATTAATCATAAGCACTAAGATACAACATAAAATCATACACCACAAATCCAGATAAAGCATGAAATAACATCACATATAAACTGAATCAATATACAATAATGTTCCACTGAACAGTCAACTAAAGTCAATCCAAAAGATACAAAAAGAGTCTGAATGAGGAGGGGTACTACACCAATCCTATTCCAAAGCAAAAAACAATACTAAGGGTTGTTTCCCACCCCTAATTTTAACAAACGGGCGCCCGTTTTTTAAATTCAAAAAATGGGTGCTCGTTTCGCTTTGTACCATTGAAAGGGAAACGGGCACCCATTTTTAAAAATGGGTGCCCATTTCTGAAAAGATCTGCTTGGCTAGAATCTAACCCACAAGCACAAATCCTAATGATTGAATGATTTTTCAATCATTTCCTGACAGGTACAATCTGCAAAGAGAATGTTCTGATTAATCATTCTCTTTTTTTATCTTATTGTCGATTTGTTAAGGAGATTGATTCGAATTCAAAATTTGGTGCAGCCATAGGATAAAATCAACATAGGAAGAGGCAAAGGAAGGTTCTAACAGTTGAGGAGATTGCAGAAAATAGGGAGAAGAGGGCAATATGTCAACGAGAGAGAAGATCAAGAATGAGACAAAGAGCTTCAAGTTCCACAATCATTTCAGAAGAGGAGAACATAAATGAGACCATAAATGCTGACGAAGGAAACAAAGTAGAACCATTTAATTCAGGTGCATCTTCTAATCCATTATTGGATACATCTATGTCTTCATAGCCCTATGTTTTTTCTCATGAATAAATTGGTGATTTAGTAGAAGCAGTTTACTTATTAAATCAAACGCCAATTGAAAATCAAACCCCGAATGAAATTAGAACTCAAGTTTAAACTGAAATTGAAATCCAAATTGAAACCCCAAATGAAACTAGATCTCAACTTAAACTGAAATTGAAACCCAAATGAAACTAGATCTCAACTTGAAACTGAAATTGAAACCCCAAATGAAACTAGATCTCAACTTGAAACTGAAATTGAAACCGAATTTGAAACTCCAAATGAAATTGAAAATCCACTTGCAACTGAAACCAATAATGTGGATGTAGACATGGAAACACCAATTGAAAATGAAACATATTTGAATGATAATCAAACAAATGAAAATTTTGAAATTAAAAGTGATGTACTAGACAACCTTCCTGGCTTGGCTTCATGGAGATAGATTAGGACACATGCAAATAGATTGTTTAGACATTTTTTTTATAATAAGAAATTTGGGTTTCAATGTCAATTAATGGTACAACTAATTAAAATGACTAAAATGCAAAAAATGATGAAGAAGTTAGGATTTTATGTCAAACCCAAGAAGAAGGACGAGTCTTTAAAACAAGTTGTATCGACTGTTGCTAGCGCTTTTGATATAATCAAAAATAAAAGTCGTTCTAAAGATAAAAATGCGGCACGAAGGGCAATAACAACAACTTTAGTAAGCCAAACAACTTCTAATAAAACAATGATGAGTAACATAAGTGGATATCTTAATATTCATCATAAAACTTTGGTAAGAGCTGTAAAAAGAAGAGTTAATTTTAAAAGTGATCCGGCAAACAATTTGTGGACTTTTAGTGGTAAACTAACAAGGTGTGATATGAAACTTACTGGTGAAGTTAAAACTTTGATTAAAAAATTCTTGCACGATAATACGAGAGTATCATCTAATGTTAGAGATGTTCTTAAATTAAGAGTTGGGTCAAAAATTTTTCATCCACATCCAAAACACCTGGTGGACATGACTCAAACTAAATTGTACAATTTTTTTTTGGATGGTAAGGTGTTGACTATTAGCATTTGTCAAAGGTCTTTTGAAAAGTGTAAACCTTGGTATGTTTGAATTAACAAGGAAAGAGTGAGTCACATGTTGTTGCAAAAATCATGTTCAATTTTGCTACCATTATGATGTATTTCGATATATACGTGTTACCATGCCTAGTAATGGAATGTTCCAAGAATGTGGTATAAATATACCACCTGAAACTATAAAGGAGTTTATATCAAGTTTGTTTTGCAACCCACCAAATGAGAAAATTTTTCTTTTCAATGCATGTGTTGGTATTATGGATTTGTTGCATTGGTTTTGTCATTGATTTCAACACTTATCAACACTTATCCTTCTGGAGATCTTTGATTATGTTGAACTAGCACATTATGTTCACCAACAAGTTCAGTGACTTATGCACAGTCACCGGTATTTGGTTCACTGGTAGGTTATATTGTTCACCGGCAGTGAGGATGACTTGTTATCATTTGGAGATCACTTGGTTATGTCGAAGACATGGTTTGGACACTTGGTTTTGGTATTTGGGTTATTGGTCTAATCGGGTTGACATATTTGTTGTTACCAACAAATTGGTCTAGGTTATGGACCGACATGCATTATCTATTCCAAATCAGCATGACACCTTATGGAGATGATTTAATCAATTGGTATTGTTGTAATTGCATTGAGCCGACATGATGCATCGCATCTTGACTTATTTGCAATTGATTTTATTGTAATATTCTTAATTAGCCGACTTACACATTTGGTCTTAGGTCTTCGTATATATGTAAGATCTCATTTATGAGATGATGTAGTAAGGTAGAAGAAAGATATAGAACAAAGAGAAGGTATATGGTTATGGTATTGTAACATGGTATGTGCAAATATAGAACATCATATGAGCAGACCATAGAGAAGGTGATTATCAGAGCTTAACCAGTACTGAATCCAACATTGGAGATGCTACTTTGAGTAGTACATTATCATTGGATTTAATCATCCAATTGTAGTTAGTGTGACTCCTATTTTGTGATTGAGCAGTGAGCTTTAGGCGGTTGGCCTTTCTACATGTGTAGACCCCATTTGTATACACATACTATCTATAGTAGTATCATCTGATTGTGGGTAAGGTTTCCCACCATGGTTTTTCCACTTACAGGGTTTCTACGTACAAATCTTTGTGTTATGTGTTGTGGATGTTGTTTCTCTTTCTGTTTCATGCATTAAATTTTACCGGTATTAATATTAATTGTTAATCTATTAACCAACATTATGTTTAGTTTACTGGTATTATGTATCAAGTTTGATTAAGTTATATTTGGGTTGAAATTAATAGACAACTGATTCACGCCCCCCCCCCTCTCAGTTGCCTCCAGGTCCTAACAATTGGTATCTGAGCTTAATCCTCCTTTTGTAGAAGTTTAACAACTTGAGGAGATTCTATGGCAACTAACTTTTTTCAGGAAGGACAGTCTGAAACTTGATGGAACTAACTATGGTATATGGAAGATCAGAATGGAGACACATCTAAATTGCATTGGAAAAGACATATGGGATGTTAGAAAGAATGGCTATGTTGGTCCTACACCGAATCAACCTAATCCACCAACTTTGTGTAAGGATCAAGAGAATGATTGTAAAGCAAGAGACGCACTCTTGAGTGCCTTGTTAGATCAGCAAATCATGAAATTATCGGACCGATCTACTGCTAAAGCTATTTGGGATAAATTGGAGACATTGAATGAAGGAGATACCACTGTCAAAATTGCAAAACTGGAATGCTTCCGAGTTAGGTATGAAAATCTGAAAATGGAAGAAGATGAAATAATTTTTGCTTTTATGGAAAGGGTTAATGAAATTGTTTTGGGAATACAATGTTGTGGAAGTTCCTTAAGTGAAGATAAAATTGTTTCTAAAGTTTGAGAGCATTTCCACCGGCATACAAAATGAAAGTAACTGCTATTAATGAGTTGAGAACAATGCCTAATACATCAGTATCTAGAGATACCTTAGTTGGAAAACTTTCAACATTTGAGCTTGAGGAGTTTGGTCTTTTTGCTACAATTAAAACAGATTTAGCCTTCAAAGCATTATCATCATCATCATCATCATTTGATAAATCTGATTAAAAAGCACTTTATGCAGGAGAACTTGAAGATATCAGGAGGGAAAATGAAGAACTAGAAGAACTTGAAGCACTATTTGCAAGAAAAATGCCTAAAGGTCCTATTGGAAGTAAGTATGAAAGTAAAGTGCCATTTAAATGTTTTAAATGCAATAAAGTTGGTCATATGGAATCTAGATGTCCTGATAGACATGAAAGATTGAGAGAAGGAGATAAAAGAACATACAAGCCTAACCCTAAATATCAGAGATATAGATTTAAGAAGAATAGAGACAAATCATGTTACTATGCTGATGAAGGAGTTACTGATGATTCTGATGAAGAACCTACAGACAATGGATGGGATTTTGTTGCAATAACAGAAGATCAACTGGCACCTACTGTTCCACCAGTAGAGTAGGCCCTGACAGCTAAAATTGAAGAAAAGGATGAATAGATTATAGATTCTGGATGTTCAGATCATATGACTGGTGATAAAAGTAAATTCTTATCTTTTCAGGAACACAATGGAGGTCTAGTAAGATTTGGGGATGACAAAGCTTGTTTGATCATAGGAAAAGGCACTATATCTTTTGATGGTAAGCACAATACTGACAATGTTTATTATGTTGAAGGTTTGAAGCATAATCTTTTGGGTGTTGGTCAATTAGTTGAAAAAGGATTTCAGTTACAATTCAAGAATGGTAAATGCAAAATCATGAATAGATCTGGTTTGGAGATTGCAACCGGTAATCAGACTAGAGGTAATATCTTTCATTTGAATAACAATGAAAATACATGCTTGATTGCACATTTTGATGAAAGTTGGTTATGGCATAAAAGACTCTGTCATGTGAATTTTGATTGCATTATAAAGATTAGTTCATCTAAGGCAGTAAGGGATTTATCTAAGATTGTAAAACCTCATAATGCAGTATGTAAGGAATGTCAAATGGGAAAGCAAGTTAGAACAACTTTTAAGAGTATTTATGAGAAATCCAATAATATTCTTGATTTAATTCATACTGACTTGTGTGGTCCGGCAAGGAAAAAAAGTCTACAAGGAGATAGATACTTTATGCTGTTGGTATTTTGGTATGTTTTTGTCATTGATGTCAACACCTACTAAAACACTAGCACTTTGGTGATCCAGTAGCATTCACCAGCAAGCAAGTAACTATTGCACAATTACTGGTATATGGTTCACCGTCAGGATATAATATTCACCGACACTTGGAATGATATGGAAAACACTTGGTAATGTTGAAGACATCGTGTGGACACTTTATTTTGAAGAATTAATCATTGGTATATTCATATTTGCATATTTGCCTTTACCGACAAATAGGTCCAGGGTTACCTAGGGTTACACCGGTAGGTTTATCTTTTCTAGATCAGCTTGACACGCTATGGAGATGATTTAATATTGGTGTAAATGCATTAAGATGACATGTTTAATTGGTTATTGCATCAGATATTATATTGTTTGTAAAATGTTTTATTGTAATATCTTGTAGAGCCAACCTACTAAAATTGGTCTTAGGTTATGGTATAAATGTAAGATCTTATTTGTAAGATCGAATGTGGAATGTGAAAAAGAATTATGTGAAGGTATATGTGAGATTAAGAAGAGGTATACATGAAGACATCATTTGAAGGTGAAGCTAGGTTTTTATGAAAGCATATCAGCATTACACCGGTACTCAATCCAGCATATGAAGATGTTATTCTGTGCAGTACATTCTTATTGGATTTAACCATCCAAATGTAGTCAGTGTGACTCCCATTTTCATGATTGAGCAGTGAGCTCTAGGCTGTTGGCCTTACTGCATGTGCAGACCCCATTTATGTACACTTACTATCCGCAGTAGTATCATCTGATTGTGGGTAAGGTTTCCCACCGTGGTTATCCCCCTTATAGGGTTTCCACATACAAATATTGGTGTTATGTGTTGTGGATGACTTTATGTTTATGTTTCATGCATTAATCTTTACCGGTATAGCAATTTACTGTTAACACTGTCTACCGACACACTTAATTGGTTTACCGGTATTAAGCATTAAGTTGGTTAAGTGGTTTTTGGTTTGAATTTATTAGACAACTGATTCACCCCCCCCCCCTCCCCCCCCCCCCAAATCTCAGTTGTCTTCGGGACCTAACATATGCTAATCATTGAAGATTATTCTAGAATGTGTTAGGTTACTTTTCTCAGGGAGAAATCAGAAGCTTTTGGGAAATTCAAATTATTCAAAGCAATGGTAGAGAATGAAACTTGTAAGAAAATCAAATGTTTAAGATCAGATCAAGGAGGTGAATTTACATCTAAGGAGTATAATACATTTTGTGAAGTGAATGGAATTAGAAGACAACTATTAGTACCACGAACACCTCAACAAAATGGAGTTGTGGAAAGGAAGAACATAACTATTCTGGATGCAGCTAGAAGCATGATATCAGAAGAAAATCTACCTCATGTGTATTGGAGAGAAGCTGTGAATACATCGGTTTACACTTTCAACAGAGTTGACATCAAAGGTGAAACCGATAAGACACCTTATGAATTATGGTTTGGTAATATTCCTACTCTTAAATATTTTAGAATATTTGGAAGTAAATGCTACATTAGGAGAGATAAGTATATTGGCAAATTTGATCCTAGAAGTGATGAAGGTATATTTCTTGGTTATTCATCTAAGAGCAAAGCATATAGATGTTTTAATAAAAGATTGCAGAAAATCATTGAGAGTGCAAATGTGAAGATAGATGAACACTTTAAAGGAAATTCAAGGTCTATGGATTCTGAACCAGCAGTTGAGATGATCACAAATGAACCTATACAGAGTACACCGGTACAAAATGTTGATCCAGTCACACTGGCATCATCAGAGAATTCCACAGTGCTTGAAGAAAAACAACAAGTGAACACACCCAGGTAGGTAAGACTGAATCACTCTGAACATTAGATCATTGGGAATAAGTATCAAGGAGTTATGATAAGAGGAAGACTGGCAAATGAAGAGGTATGTTTAATTTCTCAAATTGAATCAGCATCTGTTATTAAGGCATGTGAAGATAAACATTGGATTAAAGCTATGGAAGATGAATTAGAACAAATTGAAAAGAACAATACATGGACATTGGTTCCCCAGCCTAAAGATAAAAATGTAATTGGAACTAAATGGGTATTCAAAAATAAACTTAATGAAGATGGCAAGGTAATCAGAAACAAAGCAAGATTAGTGTGTAAAGGATATTCACAAAAAGAGGGAATTGATTACAATGAAACCTTTGCATCGGTAGCCAGAATTGAGGCAGTCATATTATTTCTTGCATTTGTAGCCCACAAGAACTATAAAGTATATCAAATGGATGTAAAATGTCCATTTCTAAATAGTGATCTTGAAGAGGAAGTTTACATTGAACAACTTGATGGATTTTCATTGACAAATGATAAAGATATGGTTTGCAGATTAAGGAAAGCTTTATATGGATTGAAGCAAGCTCCTAGAGCTTGGTATGCTAGATTGGACAAATATCTTTTGAAGCTTGGTTACACTAAAGGTAATGCTAACAACAACTTATATTTCAATGTGACTAATGAAGACACATTGGTTATTGAAGTTTTTATTGATGACATCATTTTTGGAGGAGAAGATGGATTGTGTAAAGACTGCTAATAAGATGCAGGAAGAATTTGAAATGTCTATGATTGGGGAGATAAATTTTTTTTTAGGTTTGCAGATTTCACAGAGTGATAAAGGAATATTAATATGTCAAACAAAGTACCTGAAGGTACTACTAAAGAAATTTGGTATGGAAAACTCTAAACCGGTAAGTACTCCTATGACTACAACTGATAAACTATCATTGAAGGATGATTCAGCTCCTGCCAATCCGACAAGATACAAATCTATGATTGGAGGTTTACTGTATTTGGCACAATAAAGACTTGATATAATGAATGCAGTGTGTATTGTTTCAAGATTTCAGAGTAATCCTAGAGAAAATCATGAATTAGTAGTGAAAAGGATTTTCTGGTATCTACAAGACACAAAAAATATTGGTTTATGGTATCCTAAAGATGAAAATTTTGATTTATGTGCATACACCGATGCTAATTGGGTAGGAGATGTAGATAACAGAAAGAGAACCACCGGTGGCGCATTCTTTCTTAGTAGCAGATTGATTTCATGGTTGAGCAAGAAACAAAGTTGTACATCATTATCAACAACAAAATTGGAATATGTTGTAGCTGCAACTAATTGTACTCAGGTAATATGGATTAAGAAAATGTTGAAGGACATAGAGGTAAAATGCAAAGAACCCATAATCATATAATGTAATAATTCAGCAACAATTGATATATCTAAGAATTCGGTATTTCACTCTAAAACTAAACATGTTTCTATCAAATATAATTTTTTGAAAGAAAATGTTGAAGCAAAAGAAGTGAGATTGGTTTATGTGAATACTAAAGAGCAGATTGCAGATATCTTTACTAAGCCTTCGCCTAAGGAAACTTTTGAATATCTCAGAGAGAAGCTTGGGGTTATACCCTCACCAGTAGAGACTTAGACAGTTGATGCTTGGCATCAAACTGACATAATTTATAGAGAAACCTTTTTTCGGCTTTGATGGAGGAGAGCTACTTCTCAAGGGGAGTAGTTGGAGAAGCTGGTTATTGTAACTAGTTTTATGAGTTGGTTGTATTTGTATTGATTTGGCATTTGATGTCAAAGGGGGAGAGATATCTATGGAAAAACAAAATTAGCCTTTGGGGAGAGATTATTCATTGGGGGAGAGATATATACTCTTTGGCATTTGTATTTTGATTTGTGGTATTGATCTATTCTAGAGATTGTTGGTTTTTGGTTTTTCGGCATTCTATTTTGGCACTTAGATGTTTTTCCATATTTGTGTTGCCATCAATGCCAAAGGGGGAGATTTTTGGTATTATGGATGTGTTGCATTGGTTTTGTCATTGATGTCAACACTTATCAACACATATCCTTCTGGAGATCTTCGATTATGTTAAACTGGCACATTATGTTCACTGGCAAGTTCAGTGACTTATGCACAGTCACCGATATTTGGTTCACCGACAGGTTATATTGTTCACCGGCACTGAGGATGACTTGTTATAATCTGGAGATCATTTGGTTATGTTGAAGACATGGTTTGGACACTTGGTTTTGGTATTTTGGTTATTGGTCTAATCAGGTTGACATATTTGCTAGTACTAGCAAATTGGTCTAGGTTATGGACCGACATGCATTATCTATTCCAAATCAGCATGACACATTATGGAGATGATTTAATCAATTGGTGTTGTTGTAATTGCATTGAGCTGACATGATGCATCACAACTTGACTTATTTGTAATTGATTTTATTGGAATATTCTTAATTAGCTGACCTACACATTTGGTCTTAGATCTTGGTATATATATAAGATCTCATTTATGAGATGATGTAGTAAGGTAGAAGAAAGATATAGAACAAAGAGAAGGTATATGGTTATGGTATTGTAGCATGGTATGTGTGAATATAGAAGATCATATGAGCAGACCATAGAGAAGGTGATTATCAAAGGTTAACTAGTACTGAATCCAGCATTGGAGATGCTACTTTGAGTAGTACATTATCATTGGATTTAATCATCCAATTGTAGCTAGTGTGACTCTTGTTTTGTGATTGAGCAGTGAGCTCTAGGCAGTTGGCCTTTATGCATGTGAAGAACCCATTTGTATACACATACTATCTGCATTAGTATCATCTGATTATGGGTAAGGTTTCCCACCGTGATTTTTCCCCTTATAGGTTTTCCAAATACAAATCTATATGTCATGTGTTGTGGATGTTGTTTCTCTTTCTGTTTCATGCATTAAGTTTCACCTATATTAATATTAATTGTTAATTTGTTAACTGACATTATCTTTGGTTTACCAGTATTATGTATCAAGTTTGATTAAGCTATATTTGGGTTGAAATTAATAGACATCTAATTCACCGCCCCCTCTCAGTTGCCTCCGGGTCCTAACAACATGTGTTTCCGGTGTATGTGATATATGTGGCAATCTTACATTTTTGGATGAATGTTTGCATGAATATATTTCAAAATATTTTGGACAAGAATTAGTTGATGTTAAAAGATTTAAAACTATTGAGTATCCACTGAAGGATGGAAAGGTTGGAAGACGGTGCGATCTAATCACTGAAAAAATTAGTGTTCATGCATTTATGAATGAATTTAAGAATAAGATCGTACCTAAATATGTTAAGGATACATTTCCTATTGGTAGTATACTTTCAGTCATTGACTTTGCAGAGAACTACACGCTTGCACCACAAGATGAGGTCCAATCATAATACTACAATTCAGTGCAAGTATTGATTTTTGTCCATATTATCTATAGGCATGCACCAGATAGTACAAAAGAGGATCGTAAAATTTTGAGAGAGTACCATTTCTATATGAGTGATAATAAATTACACTCATCTGAGTTTTTCCAGTATTGCTTCAAGACCTTTTCTGAGAATTTGAGGGAGAGAGAAATTCATATGACACAACATCTAATATGGTCAGATAATTGCACAAGGAAATTCAAGAATGTTAGAATGTTTTATTGGTTGAGTAGGATTCATAAGAAAGCTAATATCAAACAAATGTGGAGGTTTTTTTAGGCTGGACACAAGAAAGGAGAACATGATGGTTCCAGTGCATGTGTTAAGAGAGCCCTTTGCAGAGAGCAACTCAAATTCGAGGAAAAGGATAAATTTAAAAATGCAAGTGCAATTGTTGATTGGTGTAGTGCAACTTTATCCATAGGATCAAGTCACAACTCTACAATTAGACATTTCTTCTAGCTAGTTAAAGAGGATAATACCCTTCCAAGATATGATTGTGATACAATCAATGGATCAGCTAGATGGCATTCAATTAAGAGTTATAATTCTATCACTTGGACTATATGGACTAGAGAGTTTGCATGTTTTTTTATCAATTTTGTGTTGCAGGTGAATGGGAAGAATGCGAGAATACGGAATGGGTCGAAGAATGGCAACACAAATCCTTAACACCTAGTGAGACACAATATCAAGATGTTAGAAGAAATGAAGACCCAGATCATGCATTTGCATTAGAAGATTATGATCGTGTTTCAGACCTCATACAACTTGGTAATTTAATTCAATTTTTTGTTTATAACTTTAAATTATATATTTTTATGTATTGTCATATAATTTATGATTGTATTTGAATTATAAATTCTAACAAGTTTTATTTTGACATGTAGTTAAATTTGTTTTCTAGGACATGTGTATGTTGTTGTTGCACCTGAGGATAATGATGAGCAGGTTGAGTATTGGCTAGCTAGATGTGTAGAACCTAAGAAAAATTTGATATGTGATCAAGCAGATGATGATGGTTTTTAGTATCCAGTTGGGTCTGTTGTGGTAGTTGGCACATGGCTACGCAAATACTTAACAAGAAGGATGGCTTGCCAGCTGATGAAGACTACCAAATAGAAAAGAAGATTATACACTATTATCTTTTGGTGGTGGTAACAAACATCAAATTAGAGAGATACAAAGGTAGACCTGCTCATAAGGTATTGTGGACACTTTCAATAGAAGAGCATGAGGTAATCATAGATGCATTGCAGAAGAGAGAGGATGCAGATGGTACATTAGGGTGAATCAAATTTATATGCATTTAAGTTTGTGTTAATTGTCTGAACTCTTTTATATTTAATTATGATAATTATTTTTATTTGTCCCTTTAACATTGTATTTGTCTACATTTGATACAATTTTGGTTTCATAAAGAACATTGTATTAGTTATCTTCTTTTTAATGTTATTTTGTGCATATTGTAATTGTGTTACAATCATTCTAATTTTTTATGATATATTTATTTTATTGTAATATCTTCATAGATTAATTGTAAGTTCTTGATTTTATTATTATTTTAAGAATAGGATGTTATTGTAAATTGGGATAATTATTTTATTGAATTATAAACTGTTGCACTATAAGATGATTAATCACAATGTTAAAATATAAAGTCATAAATAGATCATATATAATCACTAGAGGGCACCAAATCACAAAACAACATCACATATATAATCACTAGAGGGTACTGAATCATATAAGAAGACATAATATCATAATAGCAAGGAAATGACAGAATAAAAAGTCCTATATATAATCACATTATAACACCACATATATAATCACTAGAGGGTGCCAAATCACATAACAAGACCTAATATCATAATAGTAAGGGAATTCCATAATAAAAAGTCCTATATATAATCACATAATAATTCCTAATGACATAATAACAAGTCCCAAAAAAATAATAGCAAGGAAATGACATTAAAACAAGTCCAAATAACATAATAACAAGTTCCAGGATAACATAACAAGTGTCATCATAAAAAGTCCATAATACAATAACATGACATGATCTAAATATATAATCTAATAACTCTCGTGCATCTCATATGTAGTCCTCTTCACTCCATGTGAAGGTGGCTAAGATGAATTATCGTGCTGCACGTGGTCCTGAGATGCACCATCCTGTGTGTGTGCAGTATCAGTGTCTCCACCCTCCTGTACATTATTAAAAGATTTTACATGTGTAGAAGATTTAACATGAGAAGAAGTTACTTACATAATTCACTTATAAAGTAATTAAATACTGAAAATTTAAAATAAATTACCATACGGTCATGCTCTACAATACCCTCATTAGTACGTGGAGGTCCACTATCATGAACAAGAAAAGTGGTTGTAGTCAAGTCCTGTAAAAAAAACATTTTACATCAATTTTGATAATCCCTATAAAAGCCAGGTAAAGAGTATAAACAAATTAGAAATTATTTTTCTAATCATCACCGCAAATGACAATGTCGACGGTTGCATCTGGTTCAATCCCATAGCCATACCAATACTGGTAGTGGTATCAACTTGAACAACATATATAAAGCATGAATCAAACTTGTATATATACATAAATTATAAAGTATATATATAGAGTACAAGTTTACCAGAGAAAAACATACATATGGTGTGTCATGTGCAGGCAAAGTAACTGATGGGAGGAGGCATACATGTGATGCACCATCAAACAATCCAGAAGCCTACAATCGCAAAAAAATAATGAACATGAATAAGAGTTTTACATAAATTAGTAAGCATATAAACACTTCAAATTAAAGGATGAAAAACATACTAGTGGTATATGAGGCTGAGCCTCAGCGGTCGATAGGTCATGGGTAGAACTACCCACCTTGGTGCTACACAAAGCACACTACAAAATTGAAAAAACATATCATACACATCATTACATTAAAATTTTTATTTTTTATTTTAAATGTACATATCAATACAATGTATCTAGATGAAAGTGCATACCGTAAATGGGGCACCAACATCTCTAGATATCGAGGTAACATGATGTCGGTTCCTCAATGACGTGGTATGATCCATCCTCTGTTTAGAAAAAAATGACTGATGTTATGGTTCATATGTGTATATATAAGGAATTTAATATTGCACTGTAAATTATATAAATAAATTTGTACCTTTGTAGGTTGATCATCGTCTGCCCACAGGAGATCAACATATGAAGAGACGACATCAGCATGTGCAGCATCCTCAACATCATCATAACCACCATGGACAGCATCAACCTAATCAAAATCACCATCTCCTTTAGGGGAAACCTCACTTTGGGGAACCGTACATACATTCCCATAGCTTGTGCAAACATATGCTAAGTTGGGGGCAACCCTCACCTTGCGCAACTGCTGTACCAAATTGCCCCATAGGGTACTTAATGAACCAAGAGTAGAATCCATTGCTCGATGATGGGAAGGTGCTGGAACAACTGGTACAAGAAGAGGAACCAAGGGATCATCACGCACATGGTTTCTAACTCTATCACTCAATTTGGCCCCCGGCCTATCCTGGGGCATGCCACTCCCGACCCCCTAAAATGATCTAATATCAAGTAATTGGGTTTTTTACCCAATTCAAATTCAGCCCACAATTTTTTCAAAAAGGACATGGGGGCCTGATGATTGGAGTGTGGCGGATAGTTAAAGACAATCCACCACCACTCCCAAAAGTGTCTAGCTATCCCTGGGTACCTACACCATCAAATTGAGATCTGTGGCTTCTTTGGATCTATCTCTTCACTTGTCTTAGGGTTCACAAAACATTGTTTCAAATCCATTTTTGTTATTTTTAATTCATTAACTTGTTTGTATGATAGGCCATTAGCGTAAAATGCATGCAAACCCTCCCTCCAAATACGATAGCTATCCAGCTCGCTATCTAAAGCCTATACAATCCCTTGTATACTATCTGCAAAGCATAAAAGTTGTGGAGGTGGATGAGGCTCAGGTCTAATGGTGTGGATATCTCTAATCAAAGAATCAATATTTCTCCTAATGGTCTGCCTCAACTAATCGGGTGGAGGTGGAGGTGGAGGTGGTGCTAGACCTAATAGCTCATCTATCTCAAACTCATCCATTATGTGAAAATAATCTGCATATATATACAAACATGAAAATTTACAATTACTATTTAATTTACATTTCTTCCAAAAAAACTTATAATTAAATACAATTTACTAACTTAAATATAAAAAAAAAGAAAACTCACATAGATCTATATTTTTAATAGCTGGGTCTATTTTAATAATAAGCATCATTTAAGACATATTATTCACTTAAATAAAAGTATAAGAAATATTATACAAAACAAAACATCATAATACCCATGCCACTCAAACAATACTTTCTAACATCTAAAGATGCATTAGTATAAGTTCCATCAAAATCATAAAAATAATCATGAGAGAGAGAGAGAATAGATAATGAATAAACTGACTCCACTGATTTAGATAATGAATAATCATCTCCTCTTGACTCCAGTAAGGGCTCATTCTCAATTAAGATTGTTTTTTAGTTGGCATTTTGGGCCATCATGGTGCATTTGTATGTTTGTTGTAGAGAGATGGATGATTACAATACCTAGTATAGTTGTACTTTGGGACCCATAATAGTTGACCATCTTGTCATGAGAGGCTTCTAATCATAGTTTAATGGAAGTGTTGTGTAGTTCATCTTTTCAAAGAAGGTAACTTCCATGGAATTACAATTTAGTACCCTTTCAATATTTAACCATTATCTTCAATTAGGCTACCACTTTATATTTTCAACTTGATAGGAATCAATTCAACTACTCTCTTTTGGTTTTAACTAGATCCATTAAAATCATAAGTTATATATATGAACTTGTCAATACATGTACTGCTTTGTTGTGTTCTTTGCTATAATCATGGGATGATTTAGTGATCGCAACTAGTAGTATTACACTAAGTTGAAGCTTGAATAAATATTAGGTTCTCTACTCTTGGAGGAGTTAAAACAAAAACAAAAAAACTAATTTTTTTAAAGAATGCATTGGTTATTAGAGGAAGATAAAAGGATAAAGCAAAGAGAAAAAATAAGAAAAAGGACAAAGCTCCAAATCTAAAGTGAGATCTAAGTCTCTCAATAAATCTCATGTTAAGCTTTATAATTATGTCAAGAAAATCCACATAAAAATGAAAGGAGGAAAAATATTACAAGAATGAATTAAATGATGATTTAGATTCAAAAAATTATTAGGATGACAATAGTGATATAATTGTTATATATTTGGAATGCATATATCTGAGGATACATGGATAATTAAATATAGACATTCTTTCCACATGACATTCTATTTCTCATTGAGGCATACATTTACATTAGGTGTAATATTTTTTAAGTTCAAAAACATCTTAAGATGCACATTGCGATATTGGTAGAAGGTGGACTTTAGGAGTAGTTGAAATTTAGTATAATAATGTCATTTTAGAAACAATTGGGATACTTCACCAATAATGTCACTTTGATGACAAGTCTAAACTTTGACAAATTTTTATGACACTTTAACAACACTTAATGTTACTTCGATAAGAGCTAACATTTAGTGGAAATCTATCACTTTGGTAGCCATTGGACTTTATGGACATACTACCTCTAAGTTGGAATTTAATATCTAGCATCTCAATGACTCAAATTTAGAAAAAATGCTTTCAACAACCATGTTTTCAAAGAAAAATAGAAATGGATACAATTTTTTCTTTGCTGAGCATTATAAACAATTGAAAGCATTTCGTCCTGGCAAGGATAGTGATGGGATGGTGTTAGGGATAGACTAGCCTAGTCTATGCTCTTGGATCCTTCCCTTGGATCACCTGGTGTTCTCTTCACACCCTAGGGTCTCTAGGAATTCCCTTGCTTGAGGAATCCCCTGACCTTGCCCAATCCACCCACCAATGAGTTGCAATGCTGGTCCTAAGGACTCACCTACTCATGAGACTCAAAACCCCTTACTATGGCCAATAAGGGCTTGGATTGTCCTACTGCTTCCTAGGTCTTAGGAAGGTTAGGTCAGGTCTATTTCATGGTTTTTCCACCCATTAATGTGCCCCCAAGAGGTTTCAATATTCCAACCCCTTACTGATTTCACTATTTTGTGTTTTTGCCTACAAAATAGGGCTACAAGGATTTTGACCAATTAGGCCTCCTACCCGGTCCTTTAGGGCTCCCTCTCACAAAAAATGCACAAACTACCCAAAATCCCAAATGGACTACCATTCATATGGAAAGGGCTCAATAATTTCTCTAGTTTTGGGCCTCCAAGTGGCCGTACAGTGCCTTGGGCAAATTTTGGGGTTTTAAAGGGTTTTGTGAGGGTTTTATGGTCTGCTTGGGTCATAGTGTACGTTTTGTGTTTTAGCCACCTTTTCTGGATTTGTGGAGGCTCCTCCTTCACACTATTGGTGATTCACACACTCCTCTACACCTCCTCCAAAGGGTGCACTCTCCTCTGACCAACCTTGCGCTCCAAGACCTCTGCAACTTAACCCCACCTAGCTAGGCACTGTTCAGTCTCGCCTAGGATTGGGTCTTTTGATGGCCTCCCTGCATTTTCAAGGGCCCTAATTTCTTTGTAGTATAGTACAAGGTTTTCACTCTCACTCCCCATGGTTTCATGGTGGTTCCACAATGGGGAATGGAGTCATGGTTCCATTTGCACAAACCAGTCCAAAATTGGACAGTAAGAAGACAACTTACAAGATATTTACAAGCACACCACACTTACAAACAAAAACCTAATCTAATTTCTCAAAATGAAAGTATTTACACAATAGAAGACACTCCACATAGTTTTTCATGTAAATCAATCCATTAACAATCTTCCTTTACTCCATTTGTGCCGACTGGCAACAAAATTTCAGTCTTAGTCAGGTTACCTTGCTTGGGCCGTATAATGTCTGACATCTAACCCATTAACTTAGGGTTTGGGAATAATTATACTACCCTCTCCTTGGTATATGTGCCCATATTAGGGTTGTCCATGCTACATTAAGGATTTTGACCTCATGGTGGAAAAGTTGCTTGACAACTTTTAAAAGTTGTCATGCAAGTTTTGCAACTTTTGAGCAACTTTCCCAATGTTGCTTTTCTTTACTCCTAGACCCACATTGGGAAAACCTATGGACACCACCATGATATGAAGGACCCCTAAACACCTCAAAGACACACATACCCTCTATTTTCAAGAAAATCTCAATTTTTGACTCATGACCCTAAGACCTCAACTAGGACCCTAACTAGGACCCATGAGCACATGGCTCTTTATTATATATACAATGGTTTCAAAAGAAGCATAACACCAACAAAAAAAAGAAGGAGGAAGATCTTGGAAGGGTGCTCCTAAACCATACTCCCCCTCTACACACAACTAAGAAATAGAAGAAGAGATGAGAGTCGGGTCTATGCCAAGTGTCTTGAACCTGCTCTCTTCAAACCAGGTAGCTTCAGACGCAGGCTGACCTGCCCGCTTCACCAAGTGTTCCATGTAGACCTGGTGTTTGGTGGACTTCTTTACTCTGGATTCCAAGATCTCTAATGCTATAGGCTTCTTCACCTTTGGTAAGACATTAACATCTAGGTCCTGCAGCACCTTGGCTTGGTTCTCCTTTTGCCCTACTATTTCACCCTTGTACATGATCAGGTCAGCTATACTAAAGACTGGTGATATAGCCAAATCTGAAGGTAGGTCAACCCTATAAGTATTCTCCCCATACTTTGATGAAATTCTACAAGGTCCTACCCTCTTCATTTGCAGTTTGGTAGGCTTACCACTTTGTATCCTAGCTTTGCTCAAATGGACCATCACAAAGTCACCCACCTTGAGCTGAACCTCTCTCCTTTTCTCATCCATTTTGGCCTTCATTTTTTGAGTGGATTCAAGGATGGCTTTCTTAACTTGCTCTTGGACTTCCTTGATGGTTTGAGTGAAGTCCTCTGCTTGCCCACTCTTCATTTCCAAGGTACCAAGGTCTCTCAACATACTCCCCTTGGATGTCTGCCATACACAACCTCAAAAGGACTTCTACCAGTGGTCCTATTCACACTGTCATTATATGCATACTCTACTTAAGGAATGATTAGGTCCCATGTCTACCAATACTCCTTAGTTAAACACCTCAACAAGTTGCCTAACACCCTATTGATGACTTCAGTCTGACCATCAGTTTGTGGATGGTAAGCTGAGCTAAATGAGAGATTAGTTCCAAGTCTCCTCCATAGTGTTTGCCAAAAATGGCCCATGAACTTGCTGTCCCTATCTGAAACAATGCTTAAAGGGAGTCCATGAATCCTAACAATCTCCTTAAAGAAGAGATGTACAACATAGCTAGCATCATGTGTAGTTTTACATGGAATGAAATGGTTCATCTTGGAAAATCAATCTACTACCACATAGATGCTGTCCATACCTATCTTTATCTTGGGAAGTCCTACTACAAATTCCATTCTTAGACATTCCCAAGGCCTATTTGGGACCGGCAATGGTTGATAGAGACCAGCATTGCTTGATCCTCCTTTTGCTCTTTGGCACACACCACATTGTTCTACATATCTTTTCACATCTCTTGGCAACTTTGGCCAATAGTAGTACCTCTGTACTAAATCCAAGGTTTTGTTGAATCCAAAGTGTCCACTTAAACTGCCATTGTGTTTCTCTTGGATGAGGTTTTCTCCTCATGGATCCTCTTGGTACACACAACTGATTACCTTTAAATAAGAGACCATTTTGGAGAGTGTAATCTGCATACTCACCATGGAAATGGTTCTCAAACTCCTTGCAAACCTTGTAAGCTAATGAGAAGTCTTCATCCCCTTCATAGAGGTCCTTGAAACCTTCTATTCCTATGCTCTGCAACTGTAGTTCTTGAACTGTCAACAACTTCTTGCTTAATGCATCTGCCACCTTGTTGAGTTGCCCCTTCTTATGCTTGATGGTGAAGCTGAAGGATTGGACGCATTCCATCCATTTCAAATGCCTATTGGTAAGCTTCTCTTGAGTGTTAATGTAACTCAATGCCTAGTTGTCTGTGAACACCACAAATTCCTTTGGAAGTAGGTAATGCCTCCATTTCTTAAGAGACTGCACTAATGCATACAACTCTAGGTCATAGACTGAGTACTTCTTCTTTGCTTCATTAAGCTTCTCACTGAAAAATGCCATAGGTCTTCCCTCTTGACTCAATACACCCCCTACTGTAATTCCACTTGCATCACATTCCAATATGAATAGCTTATCAAAAGTAGGTAGGAGAAGGATAGGTTTTGTGGCTACTTCTTGCTTCAATAATTGAAATGCTTTGTCAGCCTGCTCAGTCCATTAAAACTTAGTTTTAAGGCCTCCTTTAATGGTGTCAAGGACTGGTGCACATATGCCACTGAAGTAACACACAAACTTCCTATATAATTGAGCTAAACCATGGAAACTCCTAACTTTAGTCCCTGTTCTAGGTGCACGCCAATTCAAGATTGCCTCCACTTTTCTTGGATCCATCTTCAAGGTTCCTTTAGACACCACAAATCCTAAGTAGACTAGCTCTTTCTTCAAGAAGTCACACTTCTCTAGGTTGATGGATAACTTCTCCTCATGCAACCTCTCTAAGACTAACCTCAAATGCTCAAGGTGCTCCTCTTTGGTTCTGCTATAGATGAGAATGTCATCTAAATACACCACCACAAACCTGCCTATGAAATCCTTTAACACCTCATTCATCAGCCTCATGAAGGTGCTTGGGGCATTGGTGAGTCCAAATGGCATCACAAGCCACTCATACAATCCTTCTGAAAGAAGTCTTCCACTCATCTCCCTCCTTGATTCTAATCCGGTGATAACCACTTTTAAGGTCCAACTTGGTAAAATACATAGCACCTCCTAAACAGTCCATCAAATCCTTTATTCTAGGAATAGGAAACCTATACCTTATGGTGATCCTATTGATTGCCCTTGAGTCAGTACAAAGTCTCCACTTGCCTCCCTTCTTTGATGCTAGCACTACCAGGACTGCACATGGGCTGATGCTCTTCTTAATTAGTCCTTGTACCAATAACTCCTGCACTTACCTTGCTACCTCCTTGTTTTGATAAGGTGTGAGCTTATATGCAACTTTGTTAGGTAGGGATGCACTAGGAACAAAGTCTATTTGATGGCTTATAGACCTTCTTGGTGGGAGTGTTGCAAGTGCTCCATCACTCACTATGTCCTTATACTCTTGCAACATTTGCTTCACCTCCTTGGGTACTTCTACCTGCAACTTGTCTTCTTCCTCCCTTGGTTTCACAAAGATGGCACACTTCACTATCTCCTCCTCATGTAGCAAGTTTAAGAAATCTTTACTAGTAGCCAATAAGACACTAGGTGTTCTTGAAGTTCCCTCTTCATTCTCTGTCAAGGACTGAATTTTGAAGGTCTTGCTATCCTTCTTGAATTATATGGAGTTCTCCTCTCCATCATAGATCACCTTCCTATCCAATTTCCAGGGTCTTCCTAGCAGCAGATGACAAGCATCCATAGGCAACACATCACAAAGGATCTTATCCTTGTATCCTCCAATAGAAAACTCTACCCAAGTCTGTTCATTGACTAGCACACTCTATCCTTTGTTCAACCAAGTCACCTTGTAAGGGCTAGTGTGGGGTATTCTTGTGAGTTTCAACTTCCTAACTGCCTCTTCTAATATGATGTTGTCAGTTGAGCCTGAATCAACTATCACCTTGCACACTTTACCAAGAACTTTGCATCTCACCCTAAATAATGCTCTCCTATGTTTGGGTTCCTCCTTAACCAGTTGTCTAATCAAAATCCTATTGAACATCAGATTCTCACCAATTTATGATTCAATCTGGTCCACATCCGGTGTCTTGCTGCTTGAAGAGTCTTCATGTGTATAAGCAACCCTCTTTTCACTGTTTGATGATGTAGGCTTGTCAGGGCATCTATATGCCGGGTGTCCCAATTGTCCACAGTTGTCACTTCATAGTTGCAAAGTAGGAGTTACCTCTGCCAGTACCTCTACCCCTACTTGGACCACCTTGTGCACCTCTTCCTCTAGAATGGCCCCCTCTAAGATTGGTTTCACTGCCATGTTCAGTCAACTTGGCTTCTCCTTAGTTCCTCTACTCATTTGACTTGCTTTGGTAACCACCTTGGTGGTTCATTTGGTCTCTACCTCTCCCTCTACCCCTGTTATTGGAGTCTCCTTTTCTTTTGTTCCTCTCTTCCACCTTGACAACAAGCTGATGACATTTTTGAATAGTAGTAGGAGTCCATAGGCTTATCTCCTCTTGAATGTTCCACTTTAGGTTGCTTAGATACCTAGCCACCTTAATAGATTCATCTTCTTGGACTTTGGATCTAAGACAGTTTTTGAAATTCTTCAGTGTAGGAGGTCACATCAAGGTCTTTTTGCTTCAATCCCTGTCTCTTCTTATGAATTTGGACTTCATAATCCTCTGGTAAGTAGTTCTCTTTGATCTTGCTCACGATGGCCTTCCAATTGGCAATAGGTAGCTTCCCCATGCTAACTCTCTCTTCTTGCAGGTACTTCCACCATGTTAAAGGTTCTCCCCTTAATCTTGATTTGGCAACCTTAGCCTTTTGAGCCTCTGTCACTTCCTGACACTCAAAGTGGTTTTCCATGCCCTCAATCCATTCCATGACAGTGTCCATCCTTCCACTAAAATGTGGCAATCCTTCAAAAGCTTTGGTGTTCAAAGCATTAATAGCCTTTACAAATGGTTCTTCATTAAACAAGGGATCTGGTTCAGGTATAATGCCATCTATGTCAATGGTTTTCTTTCCTTTACCTTTGGTGTCTTCACCCCAAGGTCCTTGTGTCCTTTGATCCACCACTTCTTGCAACTTATCCCTTATCTCGCTCATAGCTTCTTCAAGGACTCTATTCTTCTCCTTTTTCTCTTCTACCTCTCTAGCTAGCTCTGCATTAGTGACCATTTTTCTTTCTGCTACTGATTCACTAGAATACAGAGACATACACGGTCCACCAAATCTTTAACTTGCTCTAATACCAATCTGATGGGATGGTGTTAGGGATAGACTAGCCTAGTCTATGCTCTTGGATCCTTCCCTTGGATCACCTGGTGTTCTCTTCACACCCTAGGGTCTCTAGGACTTCCCTTGCTTTATGAATCCCCTGACCTTACCCAATCCACCCACCAATGAGTTGCAATGCTGCTCCTAAGGTCTCACCTACTCATGAGACTCAAAACCCCTTACTATGGCCAATAAGGGCTTGGCTTTTCCTACTACTTCCTAGGTCTTAGCAAGGTTAGGTTAGGTCTATTTCATGGTTTTTCCACCCATTAATGTGCCCCCAAGAGGTTTCAAGATTCCAACCCCTTACTGATTTCACTATTTTGTGTTTTTGCCTACAAAATAGGGCTACAAGGATTTTGACCAATTAAGCCTCCTACTCGGACCTTTAGGGCCCCCTCTCACAAATGATGCACAAACTACCCAAACTCCCAAAATGGACTACCATTCATTTGGCAAGGGATCAAGGATTTCTCTAGTTTTGGGCCTCCAAGTGGCCGTACAGTGCCTTGGGCAAATTTTGGGGTTTTTAAGGGTTTTGTGAGGGTTTTATGGTTTGCCTCGGTCACAGTGTATGTTTTGTGTTTTAGCCACCTTTTCTAGATTACTGGAGGCTCCTCCTTCACACTAGTGGTGCTTCACACACTCCTCTACACCTCCTCCAAAGAGTGCACTCTCCTCTGACCAACCTTGCTCTCCAAGACCTCTGCAACTTAACCCCTCCTAGCCGGGCACTGTTCAGTCTCGCCTAGGATTGGGTCTTTTGATGGCCTCCCTGCAATTTCAAGGGCCCTACTTTCTTTGTAGTATAGTAAAAGGTCTACACTCTTATTCCCCATGGTTTCATGGTGGTTCCACAATGGGGAATGGAGTCATGGTTCCATTTGCACAAACCAGTCCAAAACTGGACAGTAAGAAGACAACTTACAAGATATTTACAAGCACACCGCACTTACAAACAAAAACCTAATCTAATTGCTCAAAATGAAAGTATTTACACCATATAAGACACTCCACATATTTTTTCATGTAAATCAATCCATTAACAATCTTCCTTTACTCCATTTGTGCCGACTGGCAACAAAATTTCAGTCTTAGTCAGGTTACCTTGCTTGGGCCGTATAATGTCTGACATCCAACCCATTAACTTAGGGTTTGGAAATACTTATACTACCCTCTCCTTGGTCTATGTGCCCATATTATGGTTGTCCATGCTACATTAAGGATTTTGACCTCATGGTGGAAAAGTTGCTTGACAACTTTTAAAAGTTGTCATGCAACTTTTGAAACTTTTGAGCAGCTTTCCCAATGTTGCTTTTCTTGACTCCTAGACCCACATTGGGCAAACCTAAGAACACCACCATGCTATGAAGGACCCCTAAACACATCAAAGACACACATACCCTCTATTTTCAAGAAAATCTCAATTTTTGACTCATGACCCTAAGACCTCAACTAGGACCCTAACTAGGACCCATGAGCACATGGCTTTTTATTATATATACAATGGTTTCAAAAGAAGCATAACACCAACAAAACAAAGAAGGAGGAAGAGCTTGGAAGGGTGCTCCTGCACCAAATAGGAAGATCACTAAAATGATTGGTGATTCGTGGAATAATCTAAAAGAAGAAGAAAAATCCAAGTTTTCAACAACCATTTTTTCAAAGCACAAAGTTTGGAAAGAATAAAGTTTAGTAGTAGGATTTTTCCACATGTTATTAAAAAATATAGGGACTTGTAAACTCAATTTGGATATGGGATGTTGACATTAGGAAGCCTAACATTGACTATGTATTTAGTCTATGTGGTGGTGCAATTAGTTGGATGAGTATGTGACAGGTTATGGTTTCTCTTTCCACTATTAAGTCAAAGTATATGACATGTTGTCATGTTTGTAAATATATAGTATATCTTTAGAGATTGGGCTAAGTTAGGAATTAGTGAGGATTAATAGTGATAGTTAGAGTATTATCAAATTTAAGAACCCTATTTTTCACACACACAAAAAAGAACATTCATATTCATTATCATTTTAAAGTTCAATTTAAACGTAGATTAAACATCAAAACATAAATTAAACATCTAACTTTTACGAAAGAATCCTATAATTAAATGCAACATTTAGAAATATAAATTTAAACATTCAAACTTTTATGCATGTTTAAAATAGAGAGAGAGAGGGAGGGTAGGTAATTTGAGATAAAACGAGTTAGAGAGAGAATAGATAATGAGAGATAGAGAGTAGGTAATGATAGAGAGAGGGTAATGAAAGAGAGAGTGAGGGTAACGTGTGTGAGAGAGAGAGGGAGAGAGAGGGGGTAATGTGTGTGGGAGAGAGAGAGGGGGGCTAATGTGTGTGTGTGTGTGTGTGAGAGAGAGAGAGAGAGAGAGAGAGAGAGAGAGAGAGAGAGAGAGAGAGAGAGAGAGAGAGTAATGACATAGAGGGTAACGTGTACATGTATGAGAGAGAGAAGGGCGGATTATTGTTGATTTTCATCTAGGGTTTATTGTTTGTAAATTTTTTAGGGTTTGTTGTTCATTTATTTTTCATGGTTTATTGTTTTTATTTTTTCTATCTAGGGTTTATTGTTCATTTTTCTATTCAGGGTTTATTGTCTGTTTTTTGTATGTAATATTTATTGTTCGTTTACATTTTTTTTTTTTGGTTTTTTCCTATGGTTTTAAGTTTTTGCTATTTTTTACTTTTCATGTTTTTTGCAATATTTAAAAACTAAAACCTATTTTAAACTTGAAATTAAATAAAATAAAAAATGTTTTTCAAAAAAACACTAAAATTAAAAAATAACAATAAATTAACATTTTTTTAATGAAAAATAATTAAAATAAATAAATAAAAATAAAATAAAACTACATACCTAGAAGGAGGTAAAAAATGGTTTGGGGGGTCAGCTGGGATGAAAAAAATGGGTACCCATGCTCCTGTGAACGTTTACCCATTTTTGAAATAGTGAAAATGATGGAAAATGGTTTTTTTTTTTTAAATAATACATTCAAGAAATGGGCACCCGTTTAGCTTTAGGCACCCGAACCAAAATGGGCGCACGTTTTCAAAAAATGTGAACCCATTTTTAATGCCTCGGGCACTCGAAGTGAAACGGGTCCCCGATTTCTAAAAATTGGGCACTCGTTTCTAGCGGGCTCTTTTCCTAACCAACGAACTTCCTCGACATTGGGACCAAACTTTGTGTAGTCACCCTCATTAGAACCTAAATGCTTGGGATGCTTGATTTACTAGACTGGTAATTATTCTAACTTGTCTCTTGCGAAATATATTATTCTATGTCTATAGTGTATGAGGTCGGTACTATATGGATAGGAATAATGAATGATATGATGAAATCTTCATAGGACTTCTGTATTCTAGTTTTGTGTCCTCATAGTCAATCGTGAAATTTTTGGTACTATACTCTCTCTAGCATATTTTGGAAAAGATACCCCTAGGTGTTGTGACACCCCCTCATATGTGAATACTCCTAGTCACTCAGTACATTTGATATGTATTTAGTTTGATGCTTTATTTGGTTTATTGATGAACTATTTGATCATTGATTTTCGGATTAGCTTTGACTTCTTATCTTGATTATATTTTACATTTTCTTAATGGACAAGTCACCAATTTTTTGTTTTGTGGCAGTCACACTTGAAATAATGTTTCATTATGTGTGCATTTCATGATTTACTATTGAAATTGATCAGTTGTCTCTTAACCTTTATGGTGGCTGATCTAATGTTTAAATTTTTTATTGTCTTTCGGTTGCATATTGCATTCACTCCCTATCATGTTCATAGTGAACCCCTGATAGTATGTCCTATGGAGTAATAAGCAGAGAATGTACCAAACATAGGTGTTTGTGTCAGTTAGGGAAATAATACTATGTATATGTGTAATTTTAAGTTTGAGTAATTTCAATGTGTAGAATAAGTACATAGGCCTTGCAAAGGTATATATATATATATATATATTTATAGACAAATTTGAATTAGTTTATGAATCTTATGTGATCTACTTTCTAGCTTTTACCTTCGAGATCATGTGATCATGTAAGATGTCTTTTGTTAAAAGTTGGTTTTGGAGTCTTGAACATCCAACAATATATGATCTTTGGCATAAAGACACATTTGAGATAATTAAGTATAAGGTTGCGCTAGTAGTTGTATAACATATGTTATGACGTTAAGAATTTTTGTCATCGTGATTGCCTTGTTATTTGTCGATTAAAAGTATACCTAGTAGTTTGGAAATCTTAATGGATTGATAGAAGTCAGAGGTATGAAGTAGATTTATTTGGTTGGAATATTTGGAAATGAAAAGGATGTCAAATGATGGGTTCTCATAGAACAAGGAAATCATTATGCTTCAAATTATCCACATCGTACCACTACACAAAGAGGAGGATATCAGCAAGGAACTTCACAACATAAGATTCATGCAGCTATTGACAACCGCCAGGCTGATTTTTCAGGCTTCACCTATCTAAATGACGGGTAATCTTTTTGGTCAATTAGTTTCTATTTTGATAGATACAAGAGCTACTGAATTCTTTATTGATCCTAAAGTAGTTTCTAGATTATCTAATAGACTTGGTTATATGTTAAATGCATGGATGGTTCAATATGGAAATCGAGCAAAGAAGAGGGTAGATTCATGTCTATTTTGCAGTGATTTAGAGCTTCCTAGTTTCCAAAATCAGGTTAATCTTTATGTGGCACCACTAGGATCGTATGATTTGATCTTATGGATCAATTGGTTAAGTAAGCACAAATCTGTAGTAAATTGTGAGGATAAGGTTATTAATTGTATAGATGATTTTAAAAATCCAATTGAGATTCTTGGATCTCAAAAGCCTCTTGAATTAAGACATATCTCAGCCATGCAACTCAAAAAATCCCAAAGGAAGAGATGTTCCATTTTCGTTGTTATTGTAAGTGACTTGGATAATTCCAAGAAGAGCCCTAAGGATTATCTAGTTCTCAAAGAATTCATGGATGTTTTTCCAAAAGACCATACTAAGTTATCCCCATGGGGTGCACTAGTTATCTTTGTGAAGAAGAAGGATGGTGCCTTGAGATTATGTATTGACTATAGGATGCTGAACAAGGTAACCATTAAGAATAGATATCCTTTGCCAAAGATAGATGAACTTTTTGATCAAATTAAGGGTTCTTCAGTATTCTATAAGATTCATCTTCTATCAGGTTATCACCAGCTTAGGATTAAGGATGAGGATATTCCTAAGACAATATTTAAAACCCGATATGGACACTATGAGTTCATGGTCGTTCCTTTTGATCTAATTCATGCCCCAGCAACATTCATGAACCTTATGAATAAATTTTTTAGAGAGTACCTGGATGATTTTGTGCTTATATTCATTGATGACATATTGATCTACTCCAAGAATGAAGAGGAACAAAAGAAGAAATTAATGATAGTTTTTCAATGGCTAAGGGATCGAAATATTTTTGGTAAATTTTTGAAATGTGCCTTCTAGAAGGAAAACGTGCACTACTTAAGCCATGTTATTTCTGTAGAAGGAATTTCAGTTGATCCTACAAAAACAGAGGCAATTGTAGAATGACCATAGCTCAGAGTGTTACAAAGGTCAAAAGTTTTATGCATCCTGGAGGATACTACCGGAAATATGTGGAAGTATTTCTAGGATAGCAACACCTATTACTTCTCTTCAAAAGAAGGGAAAGAAATTTGAATGGACTAAGAAGTCAGAAGAAGCATTTCATCTTTTGAAGGAAAATTTAGCAACATAACCAGTATTGACTATACCAGATCCTAAGAGACACTTCTCAATGATTACAGATGCTTTAGGTGAAGGTGTAGGAGCAGTGTTAATGCAGGAAGGACAAGTAGTTGATTTTGAGTCTAGGAAACTGAAACAATATGAATTAAACTATGCACCACATGACTTGGAGCTTTTAGTTATAGTTCATGCATTACAGATGTGGAGGCATTACTTTCTAGGGAAGCCATTTGAGTTGAAGATAGATCACTTATTACTGAAATATATCTTTACCTTGCCTAACCTTAATGCAAGACAAAGAAGGTAGCTTGAATTCCTAAGTGAGTATGATTTTGGTATTGAATATATCAAAGGAAAAGAAAATAGGGTAGCAAATGCTCTCAGTAGAAGAAGACATCTATGTTCTATGGCTACTACAAGGTCAAACTTGAAGTAGAAAGTGTTGTAGAATCTTTTTAGAGATGAGCATTACCTAAGGGTTAAGAAAGCCTTGGAAGTAGCTCCTTTAGATCATCGATTTGATGGATATGAGTTGGAACCATATGGTATTTTGAGATACCAAAGAAGGATGTATATTCTTGAAGCTGGAGACTTAAGGAAATTAATATTGCATGAGGTGCACAATACACCTTATTCAGGACATCCTGGAGTGACAAAGATGGTAGCTGAATTCAGATCTTTGTATTTTTGGCCGAAACTTAGGAAAGAGGTAATTGAGTATGTGGTACATTGTTTGGAATGTCAGCGAGTGAAAGATGAGTATGTTCATCCGGCAAGACTTTTATTTCAACATGTCATACCAGAGTATAAGTGGCAAGTAATCAATATGAAATTTATTCAAGAATTCTTTTTGAGTAAGAACAAGCATGATATCATAGTTGGTTATTGTCAATAGATTGAAAAAGATTGCACATTTCATACTTGGACATATTTAAAGATGAATCATTGAATCTTGTGAAGAAATCTATTCATTCAACTTATCAATTGCATGGAGTTCCTAAAAAAAAATTAAAAAAATCATAATATCAAATAGGAATGTTTGGATGGCATTTTGATTTTGGACAACATTGAATGCAACTTTGGGAACCCAACTGAAATTTAGCTCGGCATATCATCCTGAGACTGATGGCCAAGTGGAAAGGGTTAATCAGGTTGTGGAAGATCTTTTACGGATGTAATCCATGGATTAGCAGTACAAGTGGGAGAAATATTTGCCTTTGTTTGAGTTTGCATATAACAACTCTTTTCACGCATCCTTAGGGATGACACCTTTTGAGTCACTTTATGGATGAAAGTATCACACACCAATTAGTTGGGATAGAATGGAAGATAGGATCATTATTGGTCCTGATTTGCTTAAGGAAATGGATGAGAAAATTAAATTTGTAAATGTTACTCTTTTTAGGGAGAAGCCTCGTAAGAGCTCTATTTTATCGAGGAAATCATCAATGTTGGTACAAAAATATGTGGGACCCTTTGATGTGCTGAAAGTTATGAATCCAGTTTCTTATGGGTACAAGATCCAGGAATGGTGCTAGTGGAGCACATCCAAATTCTTTATCAGTGTAGCGTTATGCTACATAGCAGAAATTTCACTCAGTATTAGGTCCAGTGGGACCGATATTCTAATGATAGTGCTACTTGGGAGGATGATGCGATGATTGACTGTCATAATCCTATTTCGATTTCTTAGAATAGTATTTTATTGAAGCATGAGACACTTTGATACTCTGATTTTGATTTACATGTTGTAAATTTGGATAGTATGGGTGGTACTATTTCTGTTATATAAGATTTGAGACCACAATGTATGGTTAATGTTTATGATGTTGAGAAAGTATGCACTTAGTGATAGAATAATAAGACATTAGGACGATGTCTATTTTAAGAGGGGAAGGATGTCACGAACACTATTTATCCATAATTATTTAATTAGGAAAATAATGTTTACTTTTCACAAATGAAATGAATTGAAATGCAAACAGAAATTTTTAGAAGAATTAGATAATAATGTGAAAGAAATTCAAATGCAAAGAAATGATTTATATTATTTTTTGTAAGTGCAATTGAATGATCGGTGTTATTTTTGTTATTGGGGATTGTCATTGATAATGAGAAATCAAGTGCAAGTGAATGCAGGATTAGGTGAACACAGATGAAGGCGATAATAGGGTTCAGGTAGAGTTGTCTTAGCTCTTGGACTTTGCTAGAATAGATGAAATCTTACACACCACTTTAGAATACTTATGCGTGCATTTGATATATAATTGGAGTTTGTGATAGAATTAGACTTGAATTACATTAGTGATTGTCAAATACTATGCTTTATTGTTAAAAGAGATGTATTTTGTTTAATGATTTAAAAAATAAATAAATGACCATATGATTTCACGTTCTTTTGTGTAGATATGTGTGATTTAGTGAACTATATATTTATTTTCTTACTTATATATGTACTTATAATTATATGTATTATAAATATATATGAGTTCGGATAATGATTCGATCATATACTTGTATATATATATATGTAATTATAATATATATATATATTTGATAATAACTAAGGATTTAATTAAATGGCATATTAACTAAATGGTGGCAGATTATAAGTACTATGTTATAGCCAAGGTGGCGGTTAACTGAATGCAAAGTATATGTTAAATGAGGGAAGTCGATAGTAATATCGACCACTCTTGATATTTATAGGGAGTGGTCGGTATTACCACCCACCACCCCTCCTCCCCTTTTTACTTTTCATATCGAGCACGTTGAAGACATTGTTTTCCTTTGACGACATCGACCAAGCCATGGACAATGCAGTATGTAGTTGGCATAACAAATTCTTGGTCTTCGAAAAACAATGCATGCAATGTGTTCAAATAAGATTAGGACTTTGTGGAAGAAATATGTAAGACACCAAACTAGCAGTGCTGTCAAGATAAATAAGTCACCACTAAGAGATATGTGCCCAAAAATAGGAAATAAGGTAGATGAAAACACTATATATAGCCCATCGAATTGGAAGAGAAAGACTCACATACAATAAAAGATTAGAGAATGGAATGTAGAAGAGAAAACTATTGGAGATTTAGGAGTATTACGACCAGTTGTAAAAGATTGGTGATGATCATCTCAGATTTAGCATCAAATTTCAGAGGTAGGCTCTTAAACGAGCAATAGTTTGTTTTATTATTAAAGAATAAGAATAGAATTATCTTGAGAATTGTTTATTTTAGATCAATAATGAAGAAAGAGTTAAGCATTGAATTAGTTATATGCATTAGAAGTCATCATAATTTATTTTAAAATTTCATTTGTGTTGGTAAACGGATTTGTTGCTTTAAGAAACTTTCTTGAAAAACTCTATTTTGCCCTGTAATTAGCAACAAAGCGTTCACAATAGTTGAAGAATCACAAAAAAAGAATGGTAATTCTTCTTTGCGTTTGAGAGGGGCAGCTCCCTCGTATAATGGGGGTATTTGGATTTTTCAAAAATTTTAAAGAACGAACAATAAAGAAATATTGAACGCCATACAAGGTATGAATCTAGATTAAAATAAATTCCATATAATCAAGTTTGAGATACCACAACTTGAAATAATCTTCTTCACATTCAATGTTAAAGGGAAAGCATTAGGTAATCATCAATTAAACATAAGAACATTGATAATAACCCATGAGAATAAGTTGAACACACATCCAAATTGATCTCTATTGCTTAATTGCTTGAATAATACTATCCAAGTCTCTCATACAAAGCTTGTGAAAAAGTGGAATCCCCCCTCACATTGAATAATAATGAGGTATATATAGGTGAAGTGATAACCACCTGAGGTACATACCCTAACCACCTTTATAACTGCTATATAACTTCCTCAACTACTTGAAATAACTTCCTCAACTTGGGGAAAAATAACTATTTAGAATAACTACCCAAAATGAGAACTTAGGATAACTACCTCATATGAAAAGAGCCAAGATTATCCTTTATTACAATAAAGAAATAGAGATGAGAGAGAGGAAACTCGATCATGAGAGTTATTTACAAAGAAAGACAAAAACATGATGCGAGTAACACAACAAAAATGAAGACTATACAAAATGCATCCCTACACTTATTCTAAGCTAACTCCTTGTGCTGCCGATGAGGCTGTTGCTTCTGTAGGCACATTATGTTGTCCAGGTCCTTTGTCTCTGAAGATTCTGAAAAGTCGGATGGCTGAAGTGACAGATTTTCCTTTGGGAATTAGGATGTTGGCTATCCTCATTTTCCATGTCTTCAAGTTTCTATGAATGCCACTTAGTTCTGTCACCATGCTGAGTATCTGAGACATATAGATTCTCAAGGAAGAGTAAATATCAATCAATTTTTCCTTGGTATTCTCATTGAAGTTTGTCCTTTTAAAAAGCTGCTGATCTACCATGTTCTGGAAGCTATTCTGTAACACCTGCAAATCTTCCATCAATGTCACATCTGGGAGAAGAGCAGTGAGTTGTCCTTGGAGTTTGGTACACACTTGATCACATGAAAGCATGAGCTTTTCTAACTCTGATGAAACTTGATCTATAATCACTAGTTTCCAGTTAATGCTTTCTATCCATATTTCTAGATAATCTTTTTCATTACTAGGCAGGATTTTCTCAGTTGCAAGGGTGTCCATTCCAATTTCTATCATTTGTTTGAAATCATTCACAATTTCCTTCCAAGCTGCTTCCTCTTTCTTGACATTCTTCAAGTCTTTATCAATAGTATTTTTCTTTATTAAGGCCTCATCATGGATAGATTTTGCTTGGACTAGGAAATCACATGCAAGAGTTTTGACCTTTTCTACCCAACCTTCAATTACCTTTCCATAGGCTTGGTATTTTTGAAGATTATCCATAACATTCCTTTCAATTACTCCTTCTGATGTCAATATAATTGGCTAGCGATCTACACTTAGTGGCATAGTGGAGGTATCAACTACAGATCTCAAGTAAGAAGACAAAGTGTGCACTTGTTGTTTCAATTGATCTTTGGATTGCTTATCCTTTTCACTTCTCTCCACCATTCTGGCTGCCATCACATTAAAGTTCTGAATATCAGACTCATGAGAAGAAGGTCCCATATCAATCTTTGTCACAACAAAGTCCGCAGAGGTGGCCTCATTTGTATCTTTCTCAGATATGGGTTGAGCAATCTCTAAGCACATATTCCTTGAATTTGGATCAATCTTTATTCTTGAGGATACTTTGAGTTTCTTCGATTTTTCAGCTCTTCCAAAGAGATCAGATATGCTACTAAATTCAGGTACCACCAGCTTTTCTACCTTCCTCTTCTTCAATAGACTTTGTTCTAACCATGGGAAAGAAGAATTTTCTGTAGACTCTTGGATGATTTCTTGTCTTGCTACCAGTGCTGCTGTCACCTCTCTGATTTCTTCAAATTGATCACTTGGATCACTTGGAAATGATGAATCCATGACTAAAGTATTTTGTTGTACTTCTTGTCATGGGGATTCAATAGGAACTGAGGGAGATATGGAATGCATTCCATCATCAAATCTCGTGTCATCCAAGAATTCCACTGGAACTTGATCCTTTTCTTGATTTGCAATAGAATCTTCTTCTATGCCTTTTGCTCTAGATTTCTTTCTCTTTTGTCGAGGTTCATCACCACATGTGTTCTAAATATTGTTCCTCCTTGGAGGGTCTTCATCTCCATCACTTCCTTGAGTATTCTAAGAAGGAGTATCCCTAGCTGGAGTATGGGAAGAATGCAGTGACGTAGAGCTCTCAAGCAAATTTCCTTTTCTTCTTGGAGTTTCCTTTGTTGGTCTGGTAGCAATCATTTGAGTAATCTTCTTCTTAATCCAGGCTTCAGAATTCTTGACTACAAAACTTGTTCTTTCTCTGACATCTCTCATTTCCGGATCTGCCCAATTCAAACTGGGAAGTGGCTGGGACTGGACTTGCTCAAAATAGATAGGATCAATCAAATCAGATCCATCATCTTCAATGCCTTCTATGGTCCAATCCATCTTGAAATCTTTCATTTTCTTCAAAGTTAACCTTGTCCAATCTCTTTTTCTAACCTCGAACTCATTTTCACAATCCTCCCAAAAGTCTTTGAGATTAGGAAAATGAAAATAGCCAGGACCTAACTTTAAGCTGTTCTTGACATAATCCTTGCTATCAAAAGGGAACCTCATCTGGTATGGATACAAGTTGATCTTAGATAAAGCTTTTTCTGCCTCATCTGCTCTTGAACTTGACTCACATCTATAGTGCTCGAGACAAATAGGAAAGGCTACCCCTTTATTCTTTCTATCTCTACATTTCTTTTGAACTGAAACCAATTGCTGACAAAGCTCAACTAAAATGAGCTTATCATCAACATATCTGGGTAACTTGTGTGGATAACCTTCAAATACTCCTACTCGAAGATAGGTAAATCTCAGAAACTGGATGAAGAAACTTCCATATTTTTTTATCAATTTAGCGGCTTCCTTTGATATTCTGGTGGCAATGTCTCCTTGTAATAACCTGACTGCCCACATTGTGAAAGCTTCATTCACCCACCTGAAATAAACAAAGCTTTCCTCAAGGTGCAATTGCTTGTAATAATGGTAAACTTGAGTTTCTTGATTCAGGACACCATTAGTACTTAACCCTGGCCATGACCTCAAATTAGCAATAGTATATATCAAATAAGAGGTCATCTGGAAATGTTGACTTGTTTTGAAGTGGACTAACTAGTCATGTATGCAGTTACTGATGAGATGGCCCCAGTCAACGAATTTCTTACCGACAGAGATGACTGTTATGAAGAGGTACATCCACATTTCTAACTCAGTGGAATCAGGACTTCCTGTCACTCTATGAAGTAAGATAATCAAGTAACAAATCTCTTTGATGAAAAGAGAACGATGGAGTGTTTTTGGAAGCTGAGACTGTCCTCGTCGTGGTGCAACCATCCATTCTTTAGCTAGATTGTTGAGGCATTTGCTTCTATTATCGCTGAAGTATTTGCAAGCTTTTTGCTTATCGATGTGAGTGAACTTTTCCTTATATGGAAAATGAAGAATAATAGCTATTGAAATTTCATCAAGTTTGGCCATTAAGGATCCATCTGCAGCTCTTATCTCTCTTGTATTTGGATTATATCTTTTTGAGCATTCTATCATCAAATCTGTACATTGAATTGCTATGGGAAAACATGCTGCTTCAATCAAGCTGCTTCCTGCCACTCTACAGGACAACTTTGATCTGTCACCTTCCATGAAGAACTTTTTGATTTCCTTCAAATTAATATGCCCAATCTTGGTATCATGAACCTCCGGAAACATGGTGTTGATCATTGGGGCATACTCATACTCCTGAGCCTTGTACTTAATGATGATATTTTTGCAGATTCTTTATATTGAATTCCTCTATGTAAATGTTACTGAAACTTTGTCTTCGGAACGTTTTCTTTTGAAAGAAGTTTTTAAAAAAATAAAAAAATTGGTGCTATGTATTCTGTGTTTACATCAACTTATTGCAGGGATTTAAAACTTTAGAAAACATCTTTAGTGACCTCCTTTACGCCCGCAGAATGTGCATATGAAGAAGTTTACAACCTTTAGCTTTTATACTTCAATGTATCAGCATGTTCACGAGAAAATAAGAATATCTGAGGTGAGAATTGGTTTCTCAGGGCAGAATACCTTTATGCTTCTATATTCGGCATACAACACTACAAAATTCAAACTACAATGCTTCGTACAAAAGGGTTTTATGCCTTCATATGTTCATTTCTTGGAGTCTTTTTGTCAAAAGGAAAATCTCATGTATGTAGAATATTCTACATCATTTTCATTTTGATTGCAAACTTCTACTAAACCGCTTTCCTACTTTCCACAATCATGGCATTCTATACACGGTCTGTACCTTGTCTCTATACTGCCATACTTGTATTTCCTTGATTTTGAAACCAACTAAATAAATATGCTACACATATTGCAACTTGAAGGCTTCAGTGATGTGTTCAATAAATTATCCCAACCCCATATATTGTCTAGTTTGTATACATGCAGGCTGACAAGACTATAATCAAAACTCTAATCTTTATGCTTTCATAAATGTCTATAGCCACTTCCAAGACTTGAATTTTGCACCGGTGGAGAGAATATTGGCCTTTCATGCTCAGAACCTAGCTCAATAATGATCGTATTTCTTTGAAATATTTGAACAAATCCCTCAATGCACTATTATAAAGCCTTCATATCTACATGCAGGAGTGAGGACGCTAAGGAAGGTGGCATATTGCTATTCATAGCTGTCCATGAGATAGTATCCTTTCTGAGAAACTCTAGAACATCTGATGACTCCATACATTGCTGCGTACTTCTTGTGCGTCATTGATACATTTTGCAAGACTTTCATTTCTCCATATCCACGAGGAGGAATAGCAGGCTTTAACTCTGGATTTTACGTCTTCCACCGAGTCAGAGGATTCATGTAATGCTCATGCAATTATTTCAGCTGCAAATAATATGTAAATAGACACACAAAGCATATATTCTCCTTTCTTGCATATCATTCACTGACCTTTTTTTTTATTATTGTAATCGATAATCTGCAGAATACACATCTAAACACAATACTTCATCTTTGATATTTGCAAGTGGAGTTGGGTAGCACGATATGCATCGTTATCGGCATGCAAAGCAAATGGTGAAGGTAGTTACAAACTAAACTCCTCCTTCCTTCATTCCCACGTGGTAAGTTCCTTCCGCCAACTGGGGTTTTAGGTGAGCTTTATGGAGGTCCCACTTTTCAATTAGAAAGGTATCGGCATGTTGATCATCTTTGCCAAGTTGCCGATAACAACCAATTCATACTTTGCTTTAAACATGACTTAAATCTGAAAGTTGGTTGCTGATATTTGTATTCAGCTTATTTATCTTTTTGGTCAACTTACCGATATCATCTCATGCATTAGTAAGTTTGATGCAGTTACCGATTTGAGTGGAGAGAGAACTTTGATTTTGAATGCGAATTGAATACTTAGCATACGTATCGGCCAATGTTCAACACTTTGTGAATTTGATAAGACGTAAAGTGATAAAAGAGCTATCGGCTACTTCAACTTAAACAGTTTGCGGATTCTTGGGCATTATCGGCAACTTGTGTCTTTCTTCCAAATGACCGATGAAAGAATGTATCGTGGCTCACTTGCAATTTTACCAAATGTCCAAAAATAAGTTAAAATAACAAACTCTTTGATGAGCGAGAGTATGTGATCAGCCACTTAATAATTTGTTCCAACTTGCCGATTTTAACATCACAATGCCATTTTGAGTGCTTAACACTTCATTACCGACCTTACAAATATTTGTTCTATAGCAGAAAGCTGGCAGATAGAATGTTGGCAAAGGTTGCTGCATTATGGTTTTATGCCTTTGACTTTGTATTTGCATCTGATTCAAAGTTTTTGAAGTCTTTTCACCAAGTTTGTTTAGTGCATGTTCTATTTCAAGGCTTCGAATAGCATCGAGTCATATGCGTTGTCTACGCTTCCTTATTGTGCACACGGCATCTAACAAGATTTCCCTTTTGTCATTTTAGTACAATACACATGGTCGTCGATTTGCATCAGCTAAATGACTTGAGCTGTCAACTCGTCCCTGCTTCATGGATGTTTGCATGTCATGAGAGAGGCAGGTGGATTTGGCTTTATACTTGCAGATTGTATTCACTTGAAAGTCTCTGAACTCCAACATTTCTGTCACACAGTTCATGCGAGACTAATACATCTGTATTTGGAATTGTTTAAGAGATTTGAAATTTCAATTCATACATTTTGTGAGAAGCCTGCAATCATTTTATTCCATTCTGCACACACATCTACAAATGATCTATTACACTTGTACACTTGGCTGCTATAGGCCGAACTCTCATGTGAATGATATGGCTTTGGGTTTGTTTAATACGAGTGATCAGAGTAAGTGTTGATAATGATAGTGATGAATATCAATGTTTGTGACGACATGAGAATGCCATAAGTACTCTTTGTCAATACTTTCAAAACATTAGTCATCTCTTATATGAAAAATGAGTATCATTTATTACTTTTGTTTGCCAACATTTCCTCTACAAACCTAAATTTGGATCACTCTGAGGACTTCAACTAAAATGGGAAGATAGCCCTCTTTCAACCATTGTACCCTCCAAAATAAATTGAAACAACCATGACCATTTGAAGATGCATGAAGACAATGAAACCACATGAAATGCATGCGAGTATCTTCCATCCACTTGTGAAAATTTTCAATGGTTAACAATATTTTAACTTTTGTCGCCCAATGTTTGAACTTTCACTATTTCACCAATGGGACAAACAATTTGAAAAAGCCATCTAGATGTATGTGCATATGGTTTTACATGATACTTATTTATAGCACCTAGTAGTCAAATACTTGATATTTATAGAACATGAAGTATTAGTAACGCATATATAGGTTATTGAGAAAATACAACAAAGAATGTACACTCATTTCTATTCGATTATATGTAAAAATGCATACATGTGTTACACCTTCTTATTTTTAATTCTTGTCCTTGATTTACTTGAAAGATAGAAGCGAAAGATTATTTTCTTTTCAGATTTATTTGTTGTCCACGAGAGATTGTTTTCTTGATAGATATAATTAGTTGGAAAGGAAAGATTGTTTTCTTCAATATCTATTTCACAAAAGATTGTCTTCTTTAATATTGTATTTTTATCATGCAAAAAATAGGAAGCTAGAATGGAGAAAATAAAGATTGTCTTTTATGTATTCATTGTGATGAACATTAGGAAAGAAAGATATGTTTGTGTTGTGGGGAAAGTTACCTTCTAGGATGTGTGCCGAGTGTGGGTTATAGAGAGAGAGTTTGCTTTTTCCAAACTATATTATATTGCTATGCATGGCATTATACTCGGCCCAGTAACCAATTGACCATTGAAATAGATGGATTTATTTATTTATCCACTCTACCAAATCCTTGATTGATCTTTCTTATTTCTTTATTGAATGAGAAAATTGAAAACACATGTATCATTCTAGGCACACACAAAATTCCATCTTGTCTTTCAAATTCTTTTTTCCAAGCAATTCGTGCAGGGTCAGGTATTCTTGATTGACCAAGAATTCTGGGGAAGTGTAAGCTTCAAGGTTGGGTGGAATCACCTGAATCTTGTTCTCATCTTCATTCTAAAGGTTGTATTGAAGATAGTTTGGATTGCATATCAAAGGACGCATCTCATCCTTTACTTTATATTTATCTTGTTATTTGAACTTAATGCATTTGAAAGGCCTAAGTATTGTATGTACATAGGATTAAGATACTACTACAATTTCCTATTGAATGAAAAATCTTTATCTCTTTATAGAAATCTCATGTATATTATGATATAGATAGAATGGTCATTTAGAGCTAAGAATGGAATAATGAAAGAAAATAGACTTATTAAACGAATTATGAGTTTATTTAAGAATAAAGAGTATTTCATTTTATTATTGAATTTAGAATGTTTTACCTCTTTACATTTAATTATGGATAAATAGAGTTCGTGACAAAAACTACTACTCTTAATGTAATTATGTTTAAGTAAATACATTTTTCATTATTAATAATTCTTTATATAATTTTAAAATTTAAAAAAAAAACATTTTTCATTATAGATAATTATTTTATATAGTTTTAAAAAAACAAATTATTAATACCTACTATTTATATTATTAATAAAATATATCAAGTGGCATTTCCACCTTGCCAAAAAATAAATAAAAAAATCTACTATTTATAACCAATATTTTTAACCATTTTACTTGTTAAATTTTATACAATTCTAAAACACATATATATTAATCCTACCATGAAAAGGATATATTTGGATAATTTTTACCTTCCATGTAAATGGTTAAAATTTAAATTCAAAAACAAATACATAAGGCTTTATAGTGTAAGCCCTAACCCTTTGGTTTCTTAATCCTAAATTCTTGCTATGCCTAATTTTTTAAAACAAGCTTAAAAAAGATGAAAGAAATTCTAGTGTTTCATATCATTATAAAAGAATTTTAGGTAAATATAAAAAATCTAATGATAATTTAAGAAATTAAATTAAGCCAAAAAGCATCAAAATAATTTTTTTAGTAAATATTTTTTATATGAAATATGTCTAAAATAGAAATTATATGAATAATAAATATTACATACAATTTATCATATATATTCATATATAAAATTTTAGTTACATAGAAAGTATTTGTAATAAAAAAAATGTTCTTTGAAAGTAAAGTTAATTATTCCCGCTTTCCCCTTTCATTTTAGGTAGGAAGACTTTCTTCCATTGATAGCAGCTGTGGAGTGTACATTTGAAAATTATCCAATGGGTTTTTTTGGCAAATTGTTATGTGTTGTGACTACATTTTGTATGTGGTTTTTGGCGGGGTGTATAAACTAATCCATTAGATACTATAGGTTTGAATCCTGTGTAAAAAATAAAAAATATTAATAAAAAAGTTTAGTGCAATAATCCACTTTTATTGAAAAAATAAATAATAATTCCACTCTTTCTATATACAATAAATTAATATATAATGTATATAGAATAAGTGAACCTAAGTAAATGAAAAGTTTCCACTCATAATAGATTTAATGACATCCATTCTACCAAAATCTTATTATCTTATATAAAATATTTATTACCTTTTTCTAAAGATAAGTTTTTCCAATATGTGAAAACAAGATTGGATAATATTAAAATAACAAACATGATCTAATTCACGAGAATGCATTTAAATATGTTGAAATGAAAATAGCCTCTTTACCCTTTTTTCAATAACTTTATTTATAAAACTATAATTTTACTAACTTTGCAAGCAGAATTTTCGATATTCTTGGTGCTCACAATTATGTTCTACTTGTCAGGAATTATCTATGCCATCATTAAGTGACACCATCGCTATCATGCTCTTCCTTTGGATGTAATTGTTTTAATTTTAGGTTTTTCGAGCGAGCTTCTTGTAGAAGAATGATGAAGACTTTTCAACTAGCAAAAAAAAATTGAAAAAAAATATGAACAAAAATATCACTTCTTCTCAAATCTGATTGATTATATGATTATTATTTTGCTTGCAATTGATGAGATTGAAGGGGCATGCACATAGTTGTAGCCTCAGTCTCTGTTGCATCCTAAATTTGTACAATTTTTTTTCTAAATAAATTTTGCTCTTTATAGCAAAACTTAAAGTAGGTTCTAAGCAAAAAAATGACAATTTCTTTGCTACCTACAACAAGTTTTACTTCTTCAATAGGAAGGAGAAAAAGATGACACCCATGGCAGAGATGGAGAAAAAACAGCCAACAAACAGAGGTAGCCTCTGTAAGCATTTACACTTACCTCCAAGAAAGACTCAGTGATCTGCAAATTTCAATGTTCTTGGCAACAATTGTAGGTTATGCTTTCTTTTTTGATAAAAAGAGTGATCTCCTTTTCAAATCACCCTCTTCAATAATTGTAGGTTATGCTTTCTTTTTTAATATGGCACTTTGTTTATAAGATATATAAAAGCTAAAATAATACATTTCTATAAAATTTGAAATGATTTTTTTTTTGATGTTTTTGTAATTGAATTACTTAAAATAATTTGAGATTAAATGAATTTTTTATTGATGTTTTTATAATTAAATTACTTTAAATAAATTGAGATTATGTCACAAATCTATTATTATATATTTAAAAATATCGATATAATAGTAATTTAAAAAAAAATAAAAAATATATAACATTTATTTTCCTCTTTTCTAACTATTATATATAATCTTTTATAAAATAACAATACAAAATAAAAAATTATATTTATAAGTAAATAATAATAATATCAACATAATAAAATAATAATTATTATTATTATAAAAATTAATAATATAAACTAACATTTAAAGAATGCAAAAATAATATAATAAGAATTTTTTTTAATATAATAGGTAGAAGTTTCTTATCTAAGTGTGGTAATGAATTTAGGAATGTTTCCAATTATGATAATTGACTTAACAATGTTTGTAATGGAAATGTGTTTGTAAATCAAAATGTCAATTTCTATTTTGAAAAAAAACATTTAAAGCTACAATTAAAAATCCAACTTTCTACTTTCAAAGAGTTGTTTCCTTAAATAAACATAAATAGGGTTTTAAATATATATGATTTCTTTTTCTTAGATATTTCTATAAAATTTGAAATGGTTTTTTCTTGATGTTTTAATAATTAAATTACTTTAAATAAATTGAGATTATGTCACAAATCTCTTTCTATATATTTACAAATATCAATATAATAGCAAATTAAAAAAAAAATTATATAACATTTATTTTCCGTCTTTTTAAATGTTATATATAATCTTTTATAAAATAACAATACAAAATAAAAAAATGCATATCTCATAAGATGAGAAGATAAGCAGGAGAAGGTGCGGGTGTGGCACTAGGGTTCTGGGAGGCCGCTGCGTTGTAGGGGATGATGTAGAGGATGGCGGTGAAGATGAAGACGATGATGATGATGATGGGAGGTGGATGGGTAGTTTGTTGTGGGTGGGGATTGCTAAGGTTTGTTGTGTTCTGACCTATGTGGCCCATTCTCTCCCTCCCTTCCTTGCTCATGGCTTCCTGCATTGCTTGGTTCCTATTTGTTTGGGATGCCCAGTTTTTCCTTAGGGTTTCTGCTACTGGAGAGGAAGGCATGTGTGATGGGGTTGTGGATGTGGATAGTGGTGGAGCTTCTTCTTCTTCGGGTGGAGTTTTTCTCCCTCTTTGGCTTTGGGATGGGTGTTTTGAGACTTGTGGCTTTTCTATGCCCTTGTTCTTTGTGGCTTTCTGCTTGGTCTATGGTTTGGGAGGCGGGACATGTGACGAGGTTAGCGTGTGGGGTTGTATGGTGAGTGATGCAGATACTCTTGGAATTTGGCCTGGGGTTTCTATGTTTGACGTCATTGAAGATGGTGCTAGTGTTGCGATGAATCTAATCTCTTGTGGTGGGGTGGTGGTTTCTTTGGGGTCCTGGTTCATGGATCTGTTGGTGGGTGTGGACTGGGTGCTTCCTGTTCCCTTCATCCCCATCTTTTTGCTAGTTTTGAAGGTCTTTATTTCGAAAGAGGTAGAGGGTTTCCCCCCCCCCTTGAATGCCCATACAATTGCAGGTAAAAGTATAATAATTAATTTTTATAAAATATTTTCTTCTTTTTTTATATATTTTTCAGAAAATTTAAAAAAATACAAAAATGAATTTTATTTAAATTGTTTTTTGTAAACTAGGGGAGTTTTTTCCCATTGGCTTTTTCTCTCTTTCTCTATTTGTGAGAGATTGCATTGCTTTGATTGCATTGCATTTGTACATGGGTATCTAACATGGCCTTGTAACCAAGACCCATCTTGCATTGTTAGCTTGAGTTTATATTCTCCTAATTTTCACTTAAGGGGGGGTGTTGGTGTAAATTATTCCTCATAATTACACCTTACTTAAGTTGACCTAGGATAATTTATTCATCATAGTTTGCATATGACACTTACGGAAGTGTGCACATAGGGATGATGTATTGACGCAACCATAATCTGGAGGGTCGTCAAGGAGAACAATCCAGATCACACAACAAGAGTAACACAACAAAAGAAACAACAAAAAATATAAAAAATACAAAATCAAACATCCACAATATCATAGATTCATCAAAAACTAGCCGACAACATCCGGTATACATATATGCTTATAGGGCTTGAACAACATACATTCTAGCTTACAATCTATCTGAACCTCCAAGAGGTGTTCTGATTACAAATCAAGAACTAAAATCATCATATCTCTTCTCTATCTCCTAAGGATCAATACAACAATATATATAGCATCTGGAACACATTTGGGTCAGCCACAAAGAATTACATTCTCCAAGATAAGAAAATGAAACATGTAAAATAGGTCAGACACAAAACATGAACATGTCCTCCGCCAAAGAAATTGACAATCCAAAAGTGACAACTTGCCAGAAAAGGATCCAAATGAACTAGAAAAATATGGAATAAGGAACGAGATCAAGTATGGAAGGCACAAATCTGATCTGCAACGAAAAATAAATAGCTGTCAGAGAATTTTGAAAGAAACACAGAGGATGCAACACAAAACTAAACTAAAAAACATATTTTTGCTTAATGCAAGATTTCTCATTGATCAGGGATGCTCTTGCATCAATCACCCTAGGTAGCAAAAATATTTTCCATGAGAGACAACTCATGAACATCGAAAAGGATTCAAGATATAGACCCTGTGATCATTTATGATCCAAATGTCCTCTTTATCTGCAAAGTTCTTCCTCCTTACCCCTTTCGGTAACTTAGTTGAATTCTCCAACTTATTTTCCACTTCTCATTTTCCTTGCTTCATATCTGCACACATTCTCTTATTACCACTCTCTTTCTTATGCAAATCTAATCTATTTCTTCCACCAGAAATCTTCTTATCTGCCATCACAACTCTAACCTTACTGTCATCTAGTACCACCTTGCTAACAAACTCATCCACAAGACACTTCTTCAACTCCATAACATCATCCAATATAACCTCTGCAACCTACTTCTCAACTCTACAACTCTTTTTTAAAACTCAAATTATTCACTTCCTTCTCCTTCTCCTTCAGAGAAGCCAAAGTAAACTTTTGCCCATCCTTCTCAATAGTGATTAGGTTTGTCTACAATCATAGATATCTTCTTTATCATACTACTGAGGTCTACCCAACAAAACATGAAATTCACTCATAGGCAAAAAATCACATAAGACTTCATCTTCATAAGGTCCAATTGATATTAAAATTCACCAAGCATTGTTCTCTCACCTCTACCACATGATCATCTTGCAACCAAATCACCTTGTACAAACAAGGGTTCTCAAGACTCTTCAAACAAAGTTTCTTTGCCACCTCCTTTGATACCAAATTTTTAGTACTACCACTACCAACAATAACTTTACAATACTTACCACCTCATTTGTATAGAGTCCAGAATAGATTCTTCCTTTGAGTAGGTTTGGTTTCTTCTTTGCTCCGCTCCATCAAGACTCTTCTAAACATAAGGGATTTTTCCTTCTTTGGTTCTATCATGTTCTCATTTGTAGCTCCAGCATCTGGTTCCTCATGCTCCATGAAATTCCTTGCCATTCCCTTGTTACCAATTCCCTAAGAACACTCATAAGATCTATGTCTGGTTTCTCCACACTTGAAACATTTACCTAAGAACTCCCTGTTGCTACTGCTATTTCCTTTTCTTTGTGTCTTCTGGACCAATTCTTTACTCCATTTAGAATTTGGTTCTTCAATAGTCTACCTCTCCATACTGCTACTCATCTGCCCTCTATTCCATGTATGTCTCTCTCTTCCCTTAGTGTTATTCTATTGTCTTCTTTTTACTTTATCTTCTACCTTTAGAGCATATTCATAAACCTCCTCAATTATAGAAATATTTATCATACTCGTCTCATACTGAATATTAAATTTGAGTCCATTTATGTATCTAGCCACCTTTTCCCTATCCATCTCCCAATGTCTGAATCTGATCATCACCTTGTAGAACTCCTCAGTATACTCTTTCACACTCATGTACTTCTACTTTAGGTTCTGTAACTTCTTGAACAACTCTAACTCATAGTCTCCTGGAATGAATTTATCCTTCAATCTTGCAACCATATGTTTCCACCGGGTGATTTTCATCTCACCATTCTCCACTCTATCCCTCTCCAACTCTTTCCACCATAAGGCAGGATGCCCTTTCAACTTATTTTGTGCTAACTAGACCCTCTATGGGTCTTTAATATCATCAAACTTGAAGTAGTCCTCCAAGTCTCTGATCCAATCTATTAGTTCTTTTAGATTCAACATACTTGAAAAGTTAGAAACCTCAACTTTATGAATTTTACTTACTTGCGCCATCGCTCTAAAAAATGTTTCTTCTCCTTCAGCAGCCAGTCCTTCAACCTCTTGGGCCTCTATCTCTTCCCCTACCTCTTCATACTCATCCTCTAATTTTGGATTCCTCCGCAAACCAACCAATGCACTTCGGATCTCATTCCTGATCTCATTCTTTAAATCCTCCATCATCTTCTCTACCCTTTTAGGGTTCATCCTTTTCGGTGACATCTCCTCCTCTGATCTAGAATAAGGAACGAGAACAAGTCTAGAAGCCACAAAACTTATCTGCAGTGGAAAATAAACAGCTACCGGAGAATGATGGAAGAAATACAGAGGTTACAACACAAAACTAAACTAAAACAAATATTTTTGGTTGATGCAAGATTTATCATCGACCGGGATGCTTTTTCATCATGTATGCAAGAGAAATTCCACCATTTGTGGTCTTATCTTGTTGTTACATTCCACCTTCGGTGGGTGATCCACCTCTTGTGTAATATTTAATTATTTCTCCTACCTAATCCTACCAACCCCTACTTACCCTTGTATCTCATTGAGCCACATGTCATTCTTGTGTGCTCCCATAGCCTTGGCTTTATAAGAAGCCTCATTGAAATTGTATGTAACAAATAATTCAATTTCAATCAACCTAGTCAGTTGGGTATTTTGCATCATTGATAGGAATACAATTTATTCTTGTCACAAATTTTGTTCTCTCTTGTTTGTGCAATCAATTAGACTCTAGATCCTGGCAAATTCTCACACTTTTCTTCTATTGTATTCCATAGAGTGAATATATTCATGAGTTGTCAAAGAAGCATCAAGTATTTGGCATCCTTTAATACCCATTGTAATTTTAAGAGATGAGATGATGTAGGACATGTTTTGATTGAGTGACCAATACCATAGAGAATATCTTATTGGTGGTGTAATTTTAAGAGATGAGATGATGTAGGACATGTTTTAATTGATTGACCAATACCTTAGAGAATATCTCATAGGTGGTGTTACAAAGACTAATAGGCCTATAGTCCTATATAGAAGAAGCTTTATAATTTTTAGAAATAAGGACTATAAAGGTGGAATTTAACTTATCATGCAACCTTCTAGATCTGCAGAAGTTCCTCACAACATTAAGGAGATTGTCTATAATAATTTCCTATAAATATTAAAAGAAACCTAGAGAAAAGCCATATAGCCATGGAGCTTTGGAGACTATAAAGGAGAAAACAATAATTATTGCCTCTTCTAGGGAGGTAGGCTTTTGGAGTTTCCTTATATCATTATTATTCAAATATTGGGAAATAATCCAAAGATCATCAAGATAAGAAAAATATAGATTAGAGTCAACTAAAGTTTCTTTAAAGAAACAACATACCAAGCTATATCATCTTCTTCTGTTAGGACATTTTTATTTTTAGAGGTAAGCTTCATTACAAGATTTCTTTTTCTATGTTTCATAGTGGATTGGTGAATATTTTTTTGTATTGTGATATCTTTCTATAGACCATTGAATTCTAGATTTTTGTTTCCACTAGACTCCTTCAAGTTTAGACAGTCACAACCATTCATCTCTAAAATATCTCTCTTTAGCATAAATTTTTGGATTAGTGCTTTTTGCTACCATATTACCTTGGATGTTTTGAGGATACATTTAAAGTATCTTTTTTTTTTCTTCATAAAAATATTTCCAAAAGATATTCTATTCCATATTTTCACTCTTTCTTGACATTATTAATTTTTTAGACAGACAAAATATAGGGGTTCCAATGCATGGGATACTCCACCACTCTTTAACAAATTTTCTGAAATTTGGATGGAAAACCCACATTATCTCATATTTGAAAGGTAAAGGGACCTTTTGAAACTCTGTTAGTTCAATTCAAAAGAATAATATTATGTTCCAAACCAATTCTAGGAATACCAGCCAAGGTAATAGATGGTAGGATATTCTAGCCAATAGAGATTAATAATTTGTCAAGATTTATCTAAATATGATTATTTATTTTTCTTCTATTGGACTAGATAAACTACAAATCTTGAAGATCAATGTCCGTTTGACTAACTAGTACTAGAAATGAAGTTAGCAATCCACCATATTATTAGAGAAGTTTTCAACCAAACCTCATGATTTCTTTGAGGGAAATATAGGGGTTTTTAAATCCCCGCCAAGAATCCATTTATCCAAATGTATACCATTCATTAAATTTAAAAAGGATTCCCACATATTTTTTTTCTAGTAGGCCTTGAGTTAGGAGTATAAATGTTAACAAGGTTCCATTTAACTAAGTTTTTGAGATCCTCAAAAATAACAATTAGACTATTTTTGCAGTTGTAATCTTTGACCCCTTTAACTCTAGTGGGGTTCCATATTATAGTTATACTCCCTAAAGCCCCTTCAACAAAGGTAACAGAAAATTTAGCCACTCACCATATATTTTATAAGATCTAGACAAAGGTAGAATCTATAATCTTAAATTCTTGGATAAGGATTATGTCTAATGTTTGATGGACACAATACAATTCCTAATAAGATGTTGTTTAAAAGAAATATTAAGTCCTATAATATTCCAAGAAATAATATTCATAAAGGCTAGGACAAAATACATCAACAAGACTTTTGTTGATAAAAAAAGTGTAGACCCCTTATCAAAATATTTTAATTCTTCTATTTCTTGACCAAAAAGGCTTTCTAGGGTTTGTTGTTTACTTGAGGAAATGTAATGGGCTACATCATGAGCTGCATCATGGGCTCCTGTGTATCTTTATGAGTGTCTACCTTGCTTATTATATCCTCCTACATTTACTTTTTTCTTCTTTTTTGATTTTCTAATTACTTGAGTCCATTCTTCATCTTTATCTACATCCATTTGCTTCAAAATAGGGAAGGTGTAGCCTTAGCACTAAACCCTAGAAGTGATAGCGAATCTTCAAAATCCTTACTACCTTTAGCTTTAGTAGCTCTAGCCGATTGATTTGGAACATTATTTTATAAGTTTTAGGGCTAGAAATTTGTACTCATAGTGGAAAATAGCAAAGGAACTAGTATTACCTATTTCTATTTCTTTAGACCATCCAAAGAATGGATAACATTTTTCTTAGCCTCTTCACAAATAGGGGTTAGATTGATAATATAATCAACCTTTGATGAGACATTTTCTTCTCTTGATAGAATTGAAGTAGTTTGGTTTTGTAGAGTCTTTACCTCAATATCCTAATGTACCTTTCTCTCTAAGATTACATTGTTTCCTTCTTCTGACTATTGTGTTTTAATACTATTGTATGCTATTCATCTATTTGTAAGAGATCCATTTACTACCATAACAAGATTAGCACTATTAGTCCTTCAAATAATTGAGAGGAAGAGATTTATCTAATTCTTTATGAGAGCTAACATTGCAAGGATTTGAGTTAGTCGGATTTGAATCTCTAATATCTCTTCCATTTTTCCTTTTGAATTTGAAGTCTTTTTTTTTTCTCTTCCTTTTTATTTTTAAGAATTTTTTTGTAGGAACCACTCAGGAGACAATGTCTATGGCAAACCTGATATTAAGCCATAGCATTTTTTTATTCAATAGGTTGATTCCATATTCCAAAAATATATTTTAGATTGATGGAGGGTAAAAATGAGTTGACAACAACATTCACACAAATTTTAGTAAGACCCAAATGAGATTTCTATTATGTGATTTTATCCATAATTACCAGGTTATCAAAGATTTTGCAATACAATAAAAAAATTGATGACTCAAAAATCCTAAAGTAAAAACTTGGAGGGAAATATATGTTAGGAAAACAAACCTTGGGTTTTTAGAAGGGTGAAAGATTGACTTCTACGAACATAAGGAGAGAATTCTTAAACCCCTTATATAAAGCCCAAGGGCCCCTTTTTAAAACCTTGATGAGGTCGTCTTTAGTCACAAAACTAAATAAAAATAATCAATTAGCCATAGTAATGACATAGACACTTCCTTTCAATTTCTAAGCATCATTAGTGCATTTCCTAATTTGATCAATGTTAGGTCTATAAGCAAGGAATTTACCAACAAGGGATAAATCCAAACATGCCATAGCATAATGTAGCAAATCATTTGGAAACAGCACATCCAATCCTTCATCTAATTTGGACACCTTGAGGGCCTTTTTTGGTGTTTGAACATAATTCATAGGGGAAGATCTAAAGCCAACCAATTTCTCTACATAAGAAGAAGGGTCTTCTTCATTGAAAAAGGAATATAGGTCAAAGGGTGGGCATGCAATGTTGTTGTCCTTTTTCTCACCACCCTTATCTTTATAGGATTAAGAGAAATTGACCCTTGAAGACATCCCAACATTGCTAACTTTCATCCAATGGTCCCCATGGGGGCCCCCTCTATGAAGAACATTGACAACAAACCCTAGAATATTCAAGAATTTGAAAATTACAGTGTGCTCTATTCTTTTATATTATTGTTTATACTAGCCATTGATGTTACTTAAATGTCTTATAATTAATTTTGTAAATACTATTAGATATAAAGCATGTTAATAATATATAATTATAATATTTAATAATATTACATAATCTATATAAAGTATATTAAGACTTTTTAAAAGTGTTTATTTTTTAATCAAATCTCCAATACATATAAGTATAATAGTTGATTCATCTATCACATATAGATTAGATATCTATATTATATATTTATAATTAATTTATCTATCCTACTTAAGATATATATACTATAGTAGTATTTAAGATATATATACTAGTTATATTTTAGTTAGACAAATTATTTGACAAGTACAATAATATTAACTGCATCTTTATAATATCCTTCAAGAATGGCGAGTGGGAGCGAGAGCGGATGTAGGGGTGGAACTAGGGTTCCCGAAGAAGCTGCTGAGGACATGAAAGATGGTGACGACGATGGTGTGTTCGGGCCTCGTTTTCGTTTGGCCCACTCCTACGGTTCTTGTCGTTTGTTGGGTGGTTGGGAAAGCGAATGTGGGAGCAGTTGCAGAGGTGGAGACTGGTTTGTTGGAGAAGTTGTAGGTGCTTTGGAGGTAGGTTTTAGGGGTATCACAAGCTTTGGGTTTCTTGCTCTGAGCGATAGGTGTGATAGTTGGGCTATGCTCTATCCTGGCTGCTATCTATCGCTAGTATTTAGCGGGAGGATCCTCTGCAGAGGGGTCGTTAGCTTGCAGACCCTTGATTCTCCTTGCCTCTAGTGCCCTCCTTCCTCTTGCTAGTCGGTGTGTTGCCGCTTCTTCCTGGTTGGAGTTGGTGCCTTTTCTGGTGCGGGAAGAGTTGAGGTGGGTGTGTGGGCTTTGGTGTCGGCTGTTGCTCTAGGGGTTTAGCTCTTTTGGGATCTGCACTCCTGCTTTGTGGGCCTACCTTTCTTTGGTGCCTCGGGTGAGCAACGTGGTGGCAATGTGGGGTTGTGGGCTGCTTTGGTCTCTTCCAAGCCCTGTTTGCTGCACTCCTCTCGTGTGAGTGTAAGGGGGGAGTATAGTATCCAGGTGGAGCAGCTGTCTGTTGGCTTCTCCTTGGGTTCTTGGGTTTCTCTTTATCCTTAGGTTGTGTTTTGTTTGGTTATCCTCAACTCTTGGTGGGGGTGTTGCTGCTGCAAGGGTGCCCTATTATGGGAGTTTTCATCTTTCTGTTGTACTCAACCTATCTTATAGAGTGTTGGCAATATGATGGAATTGATTATCTGTTGTATTGATGTTTTGCCATTCACTAGTACATTTGGGCCTAATTTTTGACGGAAAATTGTTGGTAGTCCGACGACACCACGTCGGACTTCCAACCAATTTAACCATCAAAAACTCGTCATCCGTCTTCCCGATGATGCCATTTTCATTGGAATTCCGACAACGTTATGAACTCTTCCGACGGCGGCTATATTTGCTCCCCTGGCCAAAAATTTTGACGGAATACGGTTGGAATTCCGATGGATGCTATGTTTCCTCCTCGACAACTATTCGACAAGGAAGTGACATCAAATATATAGCATCCTTGTTGGATGTTTCTTTAGTTGTCGTCGGAATTCCGACGGTATCAGATGTTGTGGGTCAGATGGCTTTGTCGTCGGTGCATGAAAGCATTGAACGAGTTCTACTTTTAAAAATTGCATAAAACATTTTTTATTTATTTGATTCAGTGTTATTTGCAAAAAAAGGTTATCAATGATGTTTCCTTTCTCCAAGAATTGTCTAGGATCTTTCTATTAGATAATATGTAACATCCAATGACTAAATCTTTTCTTTACAAATGCTTATTTTATTTAATTATCATCTAAGCGTGAATTATAATTTACATCTGTGCGGAAGCTGAAGACACAAGCTGAAGACTCGTGTGCGAGTAAATTTCATAAAAGAAAGCAAGTAGGCATTATCTTGAATGACATGGAAACAAGATCATCGGCTGCCTAGAAGAGAGCAATTGGAGAAAAGAAGAGGAAAGTGTTAAAGGGTGATAAATAAGTAGAGAGTATGCAATACAAGTAAACAATGTCTGGAATGAGTGATGTGACGTCTCTAATTTATGTCCGGAGAGACTAATTAGTTTTGGAGTTCCTGAGAAACCTATTGGGCCAGGCTTGGAGGAAATCAATGTTGAAATGTGGTGACTGATCAGCAAAGTACTGTACACTCAGCACGTATGAAAACCGACATTGTAATAAAACCCTAAAAGGCCGACTTTGTTTTTTCCCTAAAAATGCATGTTATAAGTGGCTAGGATGCTTAAGGCATTGTAAGGTTGATGTACTATTTTTGCTGGATAATAAGAAAGATTGGACGGCTGTGTATGGTGGACATAACCCATTCTGGGTGAACCACATTAAATCTCTGTGTTATCTGTGTCCTATTTTATTTCTTTATCTTTTGTATTTAAATCTACATAAGATTGTTAGTTCATATTTCCTTCGGATCTGCTTGAAACCCTAACAATCAATGTGCTCATGCAAGGACCACCTTTTTTCTATTATAAGAATAATGCTTTTGCACGGAAGGATATTTGGAAGGAAATATCCAAAAATTTAACCAGAGTTGGTGGACTCAAAGTACTTTTCAGCTTCCAGAAGACCAAGAGGTTATGTACACAATCTCCCAATAGAAGGGCGATTTCAAGCATTACCTCTCCCCCCCATGACTATTCAGGAAGCACTTCCTCAGACAAAGGACTATTGGCCTCCATGGGATCAGAGAAAAAAAATGAAGCATAGACTCTAGATGATGTGGTGGTGTCCTTCATGAAGAACTCTGCACTATAATTGAAAATTCACGAGTGAAACTACAAGATAGTGAACATAAATACATTCTTGAAAAGTGGGAAAAATGGATCTTTGTTTGGGTGGGGTTAGGTCAGGTGGCTCCTCTAGAGGTTGATGAGATAGAAATAATATTAGGATTTGAAAAAGATCACACTCGTGGAACTTCGTGTGCGACTGATCGATTGTGTTGTTTGGGTAATATTGCATTCCAAATAGATATAGTTGCATACCACTTATCTGTCTTGATTAAATCCTTTTATCCTAATGGCATTAAATTAAAGTTCTTTCTCTATTTTCTGGTGATCTCTGGAGCAGAGGTTGCTTTGCATCGACCTGGGATACATTTAACTTGTGTTCTATCTGCAGAAATATGTATCCTAGGTCGATGCAATGCAACCTCTGCTCCACCAATACCATATAGAAGAGAAAGTACTTTAATTTAATGTCATCAAGATAAACTACTTTCAAGACATATAAATGGTATGCAACTGTATCTATTTGGAATGCAATATTACCCAAACTGCGCAATTGATCAATCACACACGAAGTTCCACGAGTGTGATCTTTTTCAAATCCTAATATTATTTCTATCTTGTCAACCTCTAGAGGAGCCACCTGACCTAACCCCACCCAAACCAAGTTCCATTCTTCCCACTTTTCAAGAATGTATTTCTATTCACTATCTTGCAATTTCCCTCGTGAATTTTCAATTATAATGCAGAGTTCTTCATGAAGGGCACCACCACATCGTCTACAGTCTATGCAATTCAATTTTTTTATTTGATCCCATGGAGGCCAATAGTCCTTTATCTGAGGAAGTGCCTTCTGAATAGTCATGGGAGGGAGAGGTAATGCTTGGAATTGCCCTTCTATTGCGAGATTGTGTACATAACCTCTTGTTCTTCTAGAAGCCGAAAAGTACTTCGAATCCACCAACTCTGGTTCCACACTATAAAATTTTTTGGATATTGTCTTCCTAATATCCTTCGGTGCAAAAGCACCATTCTCATAATATAAAAAAGGTGGCCCTTGCATGAACACATTGATTTCCTCCAAGCATGGCCCAATAGGTTTCCCAAGAATTCCAAAACCAGTTAGTCCCTCCAGACATAAATTAGAGACGTCACATCACACACTCCAGACATTGTTTGTTTGTATTGCATACTCTCTATGTATTTATCACCCTTTAACACTTTCCTCTTCTTTTCTACAATTTCTCTCTTCTAGGCTTGTTTCCATGTCATTCAAGATAATGCCCGCTTGCTTTCTTTTACAAAATTTACTTGCACATGAGTCTTGAGCTTGTATCTTCTGCTTCCACACAGATATAAATTTTAATTCACGCTTAGATGATAATTAAATAAAATAAGCATTTGTAAAGAAAATATTTAGTCATTGGATGTTACATATTATCTAATAGAAAGATCCTAGATCCAATTCTTGGAGAAAGGAAACGTCATTCATTAAAAAAATTTCAAATAACACTGAATCAAATAAATTAAAAATATTTCATGTAATTTTTAAAAGTAGAACTCATGCAATGCTTTCATGCACCGACGACAAAGCCGTATGACCCACAACATATCCATAATAGAACAAATCACTATAATAGGCTATTATAAAGAATCTATACAAAAATATGAAAGAAAATTAAATTACCATTACAAACCCATAAACCATTAAATAGTGAAAATATATATAAATTTGTAAATGTCTCCCTACAAACACCACAACCATAACCAAAACAAAAAAAATGCTTACCCGCAAAAACTAAGTAGTTGGTGAGTTGCAAGTCAACAACATCTCTCAGATGATTGAACTGTTTCTTAATTTTGTTCTTCTGATTAATCAATGGGTTTAGTTGCATGTACAAGTTTTCTATTTGAAGCTGTTTGTTTCCTTCTACATCATTCTTCATGTCTATAGTATTGGATAGTTGTAAAATTTGTGATGCTATAATATCTATGTGACCCTTAATATCCTTAGTATATTTAGGCCATTGCCTTTAAAACATGTATGCCGCCACTACATCCTTTACACTTTTCTAAAAAAAAAATTATGCTTTCTTGTAGTTGGATATGTGTTGTTGCTCATCTAATCACCAAAACTTCTAGTCTTTTCTCTTCCACCTTCTTCTCTACATCATTCAAAACTTTGGCTTCCAATTTGAAAGCATGTTCCTTAAATCCCTTAAGCATCAATTGTATTTTCTCTGCACTTGACAAAGACTCGTCCAAAAATACTTCTTGAAGTCCTTCATGAAGGACTTTCACTGTATCATTAATAAGTTATGATCCCTATATTTGAGACTTAATAAAATTCTTGTGAGTAGAATGGTGAATTTTATCACCCAAACAAATCATATGTAAGGGAGACAATCACTTAAGGTCAATCTAATCTTGAGACATTCATGCCCACTTTAGCATGTCAAATCCTAAATTGACAAGACTAGGATGCCTTAGGTGCCCTGGTACTCATGATTAGGACCCAAAATATGACCACTCATTTCTTGCCTCATGTGTGAGAAAAAAATCAAACACTTTATGTATGATTAGGTATAAAAGGAAGCCTACCTTGTCATTTGAAGGGGTCTACCTACAATTCAAGTGATCTCTTAATTATAAAATCAATTCAATTCCTAGTGAACAAGCAATCAAGCATTCATCAAGCATTGAAGGAGAATTCAAGTTGAAGTACAACATTCATGATCAACAGTCTGCATGACATCCTAAAACCTTGTGTGAGGATTCAAGAAAGATTCATCAGGGTATCATGTTCAATTTTAAGCATTTTTAGATTAGATCTATCCTTTCCCTCAAAAGGAAAACCTTATACTTCAAGGTTAATTCACAACCTGAGGTTTTACCTAGGAAATACCCCATCAACAAACCTATTTTTGTCATTTTGTGTGTAGGAAATTGATTCAGGAGTTACGTGTGAATAATTTGGCAAATTAAATGATGACAATCAAACTCAAATTTTGATGGCATGAAAACCAGAAGACTAGGCTAGTTTACACCTCCTAGTCTCAAGAATGTTTGACAACCTTTTGATAGTAGACTTTGTGTACCATCCTAATCCAAAAAGAATTCATTTTGTCTACATTCGATAGATGGGGGATTTGGTTGATCCACACCTCCTAGTCCCAACAATTCTACTTGAACACTCTGTCATAGGAGAAGATATATGACTTCTAGGTCTACTAAGGAGATGCTTACTATTAGTGATATGATAAGAGAAAAGAGAAGAAACATGAATACTACTAGTTAACAAGTTGTGTAATGTTGGGTGATTCAGGCTACATCATGGATTTCATCTATTTTATGCCCAAAGATTTCATCATACCACTTTCTTTTCAAAGGTACCCAAAATTTAACGTGTAGTTACTTCCAAAATCTCTAAAATAACCCTACTTCTATATTTTAAATGTCTGTATTAAAATATCCATAACACCCCCAACATTCAATTGTTTTGTTGGTATATAAGAAATATATGCATATCAAACCGTATTCCTAAAATCTTTATTTTTTGAGATCATGGAAACATTGCATAATTTAAATGAAGGCAACCAAAAGAATGTAGAGAGATTAAAAAAACTCTATAGAGCAACTATTTTACATACCTCAAATACAAAATTGTAGGGTGGAACAATAAAAAATTAAAGGTAGGCATTATGATGATTTATTTGAGGTCATTATGATGATGTATTTGAAGGTTCATTTGAAGGTTCCTAAGTTAAAGGTAGTCACTAACATATAAAGAGTGAATAAAGGTCATTATGATGATTTATTTGAAGGTTCATAAGTTAAAAGTAGTCACTAACATATAAAGAGTGAATAAATTGAAGAGCCTGATGAATTGCCAGCATAGCATGAGGATATATGATGTTAACAATAGCAAAATAATATTATGATGGTGGCGAAACTACAAAAAGTTTTGATCATATTTTTATTGATCATGAAAGCAACCACCTTGAGCTCATGAATGATAGGAATCGTGTTGTAGAGTATCAACCCTTGTTGAAGAAGGGTGTCACATTTTTGAGGCTCGATCAGTGCAAGGAGACATTTTGTGTATATGAAGTGGTTTGAATTAGCCATTTTGTGTATAAGTAGAGAGGAGAGGTTGATGTCTTTGTTTATTTGCCTACAAAACAATGAAAGAGGTCCTAATCAAGGAACACACACGTCCAAGCAAGGAGAGAATTTGGATTGAGGATAATTCTATGCAAGAAAGGATATCAAGTTATAAAAGATAAAAATCAACAAAGGTAAAGTGGATCCTAAAAAAAAAGGAACAATTGACAACTATTATTCTTTCTCCACAATGTAGAGACAAGAATACCTAGGCTATTACGTTGCCTCCCAAGTATGATTGCACATGAAATCGTAGTACCATGAATGACAATGAGCCCCTAATAGGTAATTAAGATACTGATGTCATATAGCAAGATAAAAACATAATAGGTTATAAATGTCATTTAGAAGGGATATGATGAGTGTATAACTCATTGTCACCTATTATTTAAATGTTACTAGAACTACAATAAGTTGTTGAATTTTAATCTCCAAATCATGATGAGTGTATAATATTGGAAATAGTATCTTATACTAATTAGGGAGTCGTAATTAGGATTTTATTTTCCCATTTTTAGTTGTTTATCTCATTATTTAAGACACAAATAATTTTCATCATTTATTTTCTTTATGTGGAATATATATCTAATGTAATTATTTATATTTTTAATAAGAAAATAAATTTATTATAGTAATCATGTGGTTTTTTAATTTTATCTCGTCTAAGAGAAAGTATTGAAGATCATAACTCTAACATGGCTTTATTTTGGATGAGTAATGTTGGTGTTTACATCGCCAGACTTGGGCATAGCTTAATCAGGTTCTTCAGACCTCTTCTTTCATTGTAATTTTGAGATATATGCTTTAATTAGTGACTGTCTAATGTCTTCAAAAAATCAGTAGCATATCTCTTGGTAGTCAACCTATGTAAAGATCCTATGATTGCATTTGAACTGGTTTATAATAAGATTTGAATGGGCTTGTAGCTGTAATATGTTTTCAGAGGTTGCATGACATGTTTGACGAAATGTCAATAATCTAGTGAAGTCTGATTTTGATTCATTATTGTGATAGTCTGTGT